>NC_068448.1:71704117-71871617 GCF_023373465.1 Oncorhynchus keta
TGGGTGGGAGAGTTGGAGATAAGGAGGAGGACGAGGAGGGGAGCTGGGTGGGAGAGTTGGAGATAAGGAGGAGGGAGGAGCTGGGTGGGAGAGTTGGAGATAAGGAGGAGGACGAGGAGGGGAGCTGGGTGGGAGAGTTGGAGATAAGGAGGAGGACGAGGAGGGAGCTGGGTGGGAGAGTTGGAGATAAGGAGGAGGAGGAGGAGGAGGGGAGCTGGGTGGGAGAGTTGGAGATGAGGAGGAGGAGGAGGAGGAGGGGAGCTGGGTGGGATAGTTGGAGATAAGGAGGAGGAGGACGAGGAGGGGAGCTGGGTGGGATAGTTGGAGATAAGGAGGAGAAGGACAAGGAGGGGAGCTGGGTGGGAGAGTTGGAGATAAGGAGGAGGGGGACGAGGAGGGGAGCTGGGTGGGAGAGTTGGAGATAAGGAGGAAGGGGACGAGGAGGGGAGCTGGGTGGGAGAGTTGGAGACAAGGAGGAGGGGAAACAAAAGGTGAGGAGAACATTTAGTCTCAGATGTAGGGCCTTCTTAAAGGCCAGCCATTACTTTAAGAGGCTGTCATTGCGGTGATTTATCCCTCTCTATCTCAGGTGACTGTGCCTCTGGGATAGATGCCTCCCATTGTTCTTACCTATTAGAGGTGTAACCAACAGATTCCCCTGTGAAGATACAGTACATTCTAGCCTGGCTGAACCAGATTGAACGCTATGCAGTGGGTGTACAGTAGCATTCAGTCTTGTTCAACCAGGCTAACAGTATAGGAATAATTCATCCCTCCAGGAGAATATACAGGCTAAGAAATAGTAGGTGAAACCTCATTTGTATTCTAATGCCAATGAGGGAAACTCTTTCTATAGCTCTGAACAGAACAAGGGGAATAAACCCAGAAACACTGTTTGCAGTAAGAGTCTATTTATGATAATGCTATGATAGAGCACTATTCTTTTTACCGCCAGACAACAGGTCAAAAGTTGATATTTTCTTAGCAATTACCGGGATGAAAAATGCATCTGCTTTCTGGGCACAGCCAGTGTAGAGAGAAAAGCAGATGCTCGGGGGCTGGAACCGGAGAAGAACGATGCATCTTCAATAAATAATAGACAACTCAGCACAAATGGCTGCTCCAAGGCTACCTGCAACGTCTAGATATCAATTTGAGAAAAACAATACCACTTAATTAAATATTTCTCTCTCCTGGTGTGCCCTGGGTACTGGTAAATGTCCAGATAAATGGTAGAAAATCTAGAAAAATGTGCATCACTCCAGCACAAAATGGCTGCAACTCCTCTATTTCTCCAGTCTTTATTGGATAACCATCAGGTTTGTCATAGTGAAAAATACATATTGAAGTGCTGCATATTTAAAATGAGGCGTTGGTAGGTTATGAGTATAATCATTTTCCCTTCAGGCGATATGGAAAATGCTGATGGCAAAACTGCGTCTCCATGATCTCACTGCGGGTTTCATATTGGTTTCTGCCTCAGTCTCCTCTGGCCTTAACTTTACTGCGAGTTACAAAACTACAGAGACACCATCTGAAAACTAAGCAAAAAAAGACAGCCTACTTTGGAGTTAGTAAAGATCCCATAGTAGTTATAGTCCTTTTTAGCATTCAATTAACCCTCAGACATTCAATACACAACAATCAATGAGGATACTTAAAGAGGGAGAAGTGGAGTTAACTGTCCACTTGGTAACTACCCAGGGAAAAGAGAGAAACTTTTGAGAGGAATTCACATTAGTTTGGGGAACGGTCTTTGTGGCTATTTAGCCTTCACTTGTCCAGGTGTGTCAGGGAGGTTTGGGGGAGAGGTCAGGAGGATTGACTCCTCCTTAAAGTGGTGTAACTCACCCCCAGACAGGGTGTGCCTTCCCCCTCCTCCACATGGCCTAGAGACACAGTCAACAACCTCTCATCCATTCCACTCAGGACAGAGTAAACCAAGAACTAACACATGGAGAACAACTACATAGTCAGGAGCCGTTTCGGAACCAATCGCAAAGGTGAGACAGCTAAGAGACTGAATATTCTCAGAGTCATTATAAAATCAGGGAGAGACATGTGACCGTGTACTTCGAGAGACTGGAGGTAAGAAATCATTACATAAGCACCTGGTAAGCTATGAGAGAGCGAGCATGAGAGAGAGCGAGCATGAGATAGAAAGAGGCATTAGAGACAAAAAAATCTAAACGCTTGACCTTGTTTCAGTCGGGCAACCTCAGCTGAGACCAATTAGGGGCCCTTGTGCTGCTAGCTCCGTTTCAGAGTGGCGCCCCAATTACATACAACCTCCTCGTTGTCATGGACTCAAAGGTGACCCAGGACCTATCTAGATGTAATTTTAATGTGGAAAGAGAAGGTCGTGGTTTGTCGTCCTCTCTTTTTTGTATATATTTCAATTTATTTTCAGTCTCTTTTCCATTTTTAAATTAAATATACCTTCCGGTAACTCGCCTCACCCATTGTGACACGGATCTGCTATTTTTTAGACCTTAGAGCCAGAACCTCCATCAGAAGCTAGCCATCAGAAACTAACCAGCAGATTAGCTACTAGCTATTTAGTCATTGTTAGCCACTGCTAGCGGCCTTTACCTTCACAGACACCAGCCGTTTTTTTAGCCTGGATAATACTTGCCGGCCTGCCAGTATTGGACTGTTCTCTCCACTACAACACCGGATTCCTGTCGTAAGCCCTGGACCATTACTCCTGATCATCACAGCTAGCTAGCTACCACCAAGTGACCCAGCCCCGAAGTTAGCCCTAGGCCCACCTCCCGGCCTACTCTGTGATCACTCGGCTACACAGCCGATGCCTCCCGGACTCTACCCCAATACGGCTAGAATCCACGACTCCAACGGATCCTTGCCGTAAGCTCTGGACCTTTGCATTGGATAATCGCTGCTACCGAGTGGCTAACGCCCCTGCCCCGAAGCTAGCACCAGTTAGCCACGAGCCAGGCACATCTCTCGGCTAGCAAACTACATTTCTACAACTACAATACCTCTTTTGCCATCTGGCCCGGACACTTTGTCGACACGGCGCCCTGCCGTACCATCACGACTGGTCCGCCGACGTATCTTCATCCGCTGTGCCCTCAACCGGCCTTTGCCGGAGGTCGGAGCAGACGCTTCTACTTACCCCGGCCTGCAAACTTTAAACGCCGTGTCTCCCGCTTGCTAGGTCGTAACGACTTCCCGGCGGCTTCCCTGTTTCATCTATTGCTACTGGACCCTATGATCACTTGGTTACATAGCTGATGCCTGCTGGACTGTTCATTAATCACGGTACTCCATTTTGTTAATTTTTTAAAATCTGTCGGCACCAGCCTCGAACTCAGGCCCTGTGTGTAGTTAATCGACCCTCTCTGCCCATTCATCACCATTTTAACTGTTGTTGTTGTCTTAGCTGATTAGCTGCTGTTGTCTTACCCGGTTAGCTATTGTTGTCTTACCCGTTTTTGTCTTAGCTAGCTCTCCCAATTAACACCTGTGATTGCTTTATTCCTTGCTTTATGTCTCTCTCAAATGTCAATATGCCTTGTACACTGTTGTTTAGGATAGTAATCATTGTTTTAGTTTACTGCGGTGCCCCTAGTCCCACTCAACATGCCTCAGACACCTCGTTTGTCCCACCTCCCACACATGCGGTGACCTCAGCATAACCATCATGTCCAGAGATGCAACCTCTCTTATCATTCGGTGCCTGCGCTTACCGCCACTGTACCCGCCCCCCACCATACCCCTGTCTGTACATTATGCCCTGAAGCTATTCTACCACGCTCAAAAACATGTTCCTTTAATTCTGTCCCCAACGCACTAGACAACCAGTTTTGATAGCATTTACCCATACCATCATCCTACTGCTCTGCTGTTCCTCGGGTGATGTGGAGGTTAACCCAGGCCCGGCGAAAAAGCCTTGGTTTCGTGCATGTTAACATCAGAAGCCTCCTCCCTAAGTTTGTTTTACTCACTGTTTTAGCACACTCCACCAACCCTGATGTCCTTGCCGTGTCTGAATCCTGGCTCAGGAAGGCCACCAAAAATTCTGAGATTTCCATACCCAACTACAACTTTTTCCGTCAAGATAGAACTGCCAAAGGGGGATGAGTTGCAATCTACTCCAGAGATAGCCTGCAAAGTTCTGTCATACTGTCGAGGTCTATGCCCAAACAGTTTGAGCTTCTAATTTTAAAAAATGATTCTCTCCAGAAATAAGACTCTCACTGTTGCCGCTTGTTATTTGTTTCAGGGAAGTCAGGAACCAATACACGCAGTCAGTCAGGAAAGCAAAGGCTAGCTTTGTCAAACAGAAATTTGCATCCTGTAGCTCTAACTCCAAAATGTTTTGAGACACTCTAACGTCCATGGAGAACAAGAACACCTCCTCCCAGCTGCCCACTGCACTGAGGCTAGGTAACACGGTCACCACTGATAAATCCGCGATAATCGAGAATTTCAAGAAGCATTTCTCTACGGCTGGCCATGCTTTCCTCCAGGATACCCCAACCCCGGCCAACAGTGCCGCACCCCCCGCAGCAACTTGCCCAAGCCTCCCCAGCTTCTCCTTCACCCAAATCCAGATAGCAGATGTTCTGAAAGAGCTGCAAAACCTGGACCCGTACAAATCAGCTCGGCTAGGCAATCTGGACCCTCTCTTTCTAAAATTATCCTCCAAAATTTCAACCACTATTACCAGTCTGTCCAACCTCTCTATCGTATCGTCGTACATAACCGCCATCGATAAAAGACAGTACTGTGCAGCCATCTTCATCGACCTGGCCAAGGCTTTCGAATCTGTCAATCACTGAATTCTTATCGGCAGACTCAACAGCCTTGGTCTCTCAAATGACTGCCTCGCCTGGTTCACCAACTACTTCTCAGACAGAGTTCAGTGTGTCAAATCGGAGGGCCTGTTGTCCGGACCTCTGGCAGTCTCTATGGGGGTACCACAGGGTTAAATTCTCAGGCCGACTCTCTTTTCTCTGTATACATCAACGATGTCGCTCTTGCGGCGGGTGATTCCCTGATCCACCTCTACGCAGACGACACCATTCTGTATACATCTGGTCCGTCTTTGTTAACTAACCTCCAAACGAGCTTCAATGCCATACAACACCCGTTCCGTGGCCTCCAACTGCTCTTAAACACTAGTAAAACCAAATGCATGCCTTTCAACCATTCGCTGATGGCACCCGCCCGACTAGCATCACTACTTTGGACGGTTCTGACTTAGAATATGTGGACAACTACAAATACCTAGGTGTCTGGCTAGACTGTAAACTCTCCTTCCAGACTCATTAAACATCTCCAATCCAAAATTAGATCTAGACTTGCAACAAAGCCTCCTTCACTCCCGCCACCAAACATACCCTCTTAAAACTGACCATCCTACCAATCCTCGACTTTTTACAAAATAGCTTCCAACACTCGACTCAAGAAATTGGATGCAGACTATCACAGTGCCATCCGTATTGTCAGCAAAGCCCCTTATACCACCCACCACTGCGACCTGTATGCTCCAGTAGGCTGGCCCTCACTACATGTTCGTCGCTAGACCCACTGGCTCCAGGTCATCTATAAGTCAATGGTAAAGCTCTGCCTTATCTCAGCTCACTGGTCACCATAGCAGCACCCACCCGTAGCACGCACTCCAGCAGGTATATCTCACTGGTCATCCCCAACGCCTTATTTGGCAGCCTTTCCTTCCATTTCTCTGCTGCCAATTACTGGAATGAATTGCAAAAATCGCTGAAGCTCGAGACTTATATTTCCCTCACTAGCTTTAAACGTCAGCTATCTGAGCAGCTAACCGATCACTGCAGCTGTACACAGCCCATCGGTAAATAGCTCACTCAATCTACCTACCTCATCTCCATATAGTTTTTATTTACTTTTCTGCTCTTTTGCACACCAGTATTTCTACATACACATCATCTGCTCATCTATCACTCCAGTGGTAATTTGCTAAATTGTAATTACTTCGCTACTATGGCCAATTTATTGCCTTACCTCCTCACGTCATTTGCACACACTGCACACACTGTTTTTTTCTATTGTGTTATTGACTGTACGCTTGTTCATTCCATGTGTGTTGTTTGTGTCGCACTACTTTGCTTTATCTTGGCCAGGTCGCAGTTGTAAATGAGAACTTGTCATCAACTAGCTTACCTGGTTAAATGAAGGTGAAATAAAACATTTAAGTTAAATGAAGGTGAAATAAAAAATTTAAAAACATCCCCTGCCATAAAGTAGGATGAGGTCTACATAAATGAGGCCACAGATTCAATTTCACTTATATTTCAGGGTATCTTGTTGAGGCTCATCACCGCGTTTCCTGTCCGCATACACTGGAAATAGACGAGCGCAGGAAACTTTTGTCACAACACTGCACCACACAAAACGCTTCCTCTGTGAATTCATTTAAAAAGGGGTAACTCTTCTAAGAGAGGAGAAGCAGTAATGTGAATGATTTCTCCCCTGGGGGACAGATAGAGCTGAAGGAGAAGCAGTAATGTGATTGATACCTCCCCTGGGGGAAGGATAGAGCTGAAGGAGAAGCAGTAATGATTGATACCTTCCCTGGGGGACGGATAGAGCTGAAGGAGAAGCAGTAATGTGATACCTTCCCTGGGTGACGGATAGAGCTGAAGGAGAAGCAGTAATGTTATACTTCCCCTGGGAGACGGATAGAGCTGAAGGAGAAGCAGTAATGTGATTGATACCTCCCCTGGGGGACAGATAGAGCTGAAGGATAAGCAGTAATGTGATTGATACCTCCCCTGGGGGACAGATGAAGGAGAAGCTGAAGGATGAAGGAGAAGCAGTAAGCTACCTCCCTAATAGAGCTGAAGGGGAGGCAGATTGATACCTCCCTGGGGGACGGATAGAGCTGAAGGGAGGCAGTAATGTGATACCTCCCCTGGGGGACGGATAGAGCTGAAGGAGAGGCAGTAATGTGATACCTCCCACGGGGGATGGATAGAGCTGAAGGAGAGGCAGTAATGTGATGCCTCCCCTGGAGGGTGGATAGAGCTGAAAGAGAGGCAGTAATGTGATTGATACCTCCCCTGGGGGACGGATAGAGCTGAAGGAGAAGCAGTAATGTGATTGATACCTCCCCCGGGGGACGGATAGAGCTGAAAGAGAGGCAGTTATGTGATACCTCCCCTGGGGGACGGATAGAGCTGAAGGAGAAGCAGTAATGTGATTGATACCTCCCCCGGGGGACGGATAGAGCTGAAAGAGAGGCAGTTATGTGATACCTCCCCTGGGGGGTGGATAGAGCTCGACATTCCAGGAGAGAAACAAGGGATCTGGATGACCGAGTGGCTCTCACTCGGTCATCTCTTTTCTGGAGTGTTGATGGCTCTGTCCTCAGTGAAACAGTTGACAGAAAGAAAGTGCTTTGACTCTGTGGCTGGGTTTAGGAGGCCACAAGTCATCTTTCTCTACAGCACTGGGTAAATGCTTTCCTTGGCACAGGAGGTGAGGAGGAGGACTGAGGAGCGTGTGATTGTGTGTGTAGGGTGGTGTGTTCTCGCCTCGGTGTAGCAGATTTGACACATTAGCGCGGGTGCTAACGTGACTGACAGTAATCCATTTAAAGATACAGCTTGCCCCTGGTTAGGCTGCTATTGTAGTGCCACGCATATGTAACGCTGCCAGACAGACGGCCCTTCAAACACCAGCCTGTCAATGATGCAGTCCCTCACAAGGCTTTATGCACCAAATGTGACATGACGTGTGTGTGTGTTATTCAGGACAAAGCCTGGCAAATATAGCCCAGCCTTCTTTAATTTGGTTTTTAAGTTAAGCAGAGGTTGTGTTTTTGTATGCATCCCGACGAAATTGTCATTCAAATGCTTTTACCAAACGTATCCAATCAGTTGGACGGGTTGCATTCTTTGTGAAATGTATCAAGGCAAAACATCTGGTAATTCACATTCAAATCTGGCTGGCTAAATCCCATCGCCAGGGAGGACATAATGGCGAGCAACCAGTCGTGTTCTTCCACAGTATATTGTGTAATGAACCACATCAATTCCAACACTACCGCCTCACATCATGTTAAAACAAAATACTAAAAATAGATGTATCATACCTCCAAAGAAGAACGGTGGCATATGATAACGCATTCAGAATGGATCTGAAGCCCATTAATTGAATGACGCATTCAGAATGGATCTGAAGCTCATTAATTGAATGATCCATTCAGAATGGATCTAAAGCTCATTAATTTAAAGACGCATTCAGAATGGATCTGAAGCTCATTAATTGAATGCGTTCTCCACAAGCTGTAGCACCCGAGGATTCTCTTCAGCCACTTACTGTGGAACACAATACTCCAGGTATGACAGTCTGAACGTCTACAGTTACACGTGCTTTCTCCCTCTGTATACAGTTACACGTGCTTTCTCCCTCTGTAATGGGACCAACAGTGTTGCCTTCCCCGTCGTGTCTTTGGCTATGCCGGATTAAGTGATATGACATGCCATTCTATAAAATCCTCTCTAATTAATATTACCTGATTGATCTAATCATGTAAATGTGATTAACTAGAAAGTCGGGGCACCACGAAAGAGTGTTTATAGAGCAGTTATCTCCCGAATAAACTCTTAAAGATTTAGTCATATCTTACATCAATAGCAGTCAATATTAATCGTCACCTTATTTCAGTATCATCTGAAAGTTGTAAATTCTTGGTTATCTTCACGAACCTTGGCTAACAAGTTGAAGCAGCAATACATAATTGGGTTTCATTATTTATTTACTAAATACCTAACTAATCACACAGAATTACATATACACAGAATGCAAATTATGTCATACAGAAAACGTCCCTGGTGGACGGAGCCGACAATTTCTGGTTACACAAGGAAAGGGGGTTGGGTTTGAGTGAAAGAGCGGGAAGATTGAGGAACAAAGGGAGAAGCCACGCTATCTTAAATAAATAAATATTATGCATTCTAAATTACCGCCCATTTGGAAAAGGAAAATGCAATAAATATTTAATCTGAACTGCGCTTCGGTAGGTTGGACGTAGATGCTGGCCGTGTTGGCCAACAGACATCTTCCTGTCCTCGGAAGAATGTCTCTGTTGACGTTTCTTCCAACCCCCACCCAACCCCTCCATATTGACGTTTCTTCCAACCCCTCCATATTGACGTTTCTTCCAACCCCCACCCAACCCCTCCATATTGAAGTTTCTTCCAACCCCCACCCAACCATATTGACGTTTCTTCCAACCCCCACCCAACCCCTCCATATTGACGTTTCATCCCCAGCCAACCCCTCCATTTTGAAGTTTCTTCTTCACCCAACCCCTCCATACTGACGTTTCTTCCCCACCAAACCCCTCCATACTGATGTTTCTTCCCCACCCAACCCCTCCATACTGATGTTTCTTCCCCACCCAACCCCTCCATACTGATGTTTCTTCCCGAACCCAACCCCTCCATATGACGTTTCTTCCCGAACCCAACCCCTCCATATTGATGTTTCTTCCCGAACCCAACCCCTCCATATTGATGTTTCTTCCCGAACCCAACCCCTCCATATTGACGTTTCTTCCCCACCCAACCCCTCCATATTGACGTTTCTTCCCCACCCAACCCCTCCATACTGACGTTTCTTCCCGAACCCAACCCCTCCATATGACGTTTCTTCCCGAACCCAACCCCTCCATATGACGTTTCTTCCGAACCCAACCCCTCCATATTGACGTTTCTTCCGAACCCAACCCCTCCATACTGACGTTTCATCCCCACCCAACCCCTCCATACTGACGTTTCTTCCCGAACCGAACCCCTCCATATTGATGTTCCTTCCCCACCCAACCCCTCCATACTGACGTTTCTTCCCCACCCAACCCCTCCATATTGACGTTTCTTCCCCACCCAACCCCTCCATATTGACGTTTCTTCCAACCCCCACCCAACCATATTGACGTTTCTTCCAACCCCCACCCAACCCCTCCATATTGACGTTTCCCACCCAACCCCTCCATATTGACGTTTCATCCCCACCCAACCCCTCCATTTTGACGTTTCTTCTTCACCCAACCCCCCCATACTGACGTTTCTTCCCCACCAACCCCTCCATACTGACGTTTCTTCCCCACCCAACCCCCCCATACTGATGTTTCTTCCCCACCCAACCCCTCCATACTGATGTTTCTTCCCGCACCCAACCCCTCCATATGACGTTTCTTCCCGAACCCAACCCCTCCATACTGATGTTTCTTCCCGAACCCAACCCCTCCATATTGACGTTTCTACCCGAACCCAACCCCTCCATATTGACGTTTCTTCCCCACCCAACCTATCCATACTGACGTTTCTTCCCGAACCCAACCCCTCCATATGACGTTTCTTCCCGAACCCAACCCCTCCATATGACGTTTCTTCCCGAACCCAACCCCTCCATATGACGTTTCTTCCGAACCCAACCCCTCCATACTGACGTTTCATCCCCACCCAACCCCTCCATACTGACGTTTCTTCCGAACCCAACCCCTCCATACTGACGTTTCTTCCGAACCCAACCCCTCCATACTGACGTTTCTTCCGAACCCAACCCCTCCATATGACGTTTCTTCCGAACCCAACCCCTCCATATGACGTTTCTTCCCGAACCCAACCCCTCCATATGACGTTTCTTCCCGAACCCAACCCCTCCATATGACGTTTCTTCCCCACCCAACCCCTCCATATAGACGTTTCTTCCGAACCCAACCCCTCCATACTGACGTTTCTTCCCGAACCGAACCCCTCCATATTGATGTTTCTTCCCCACCCAACCCCTCCATACTGACGTTTCTTCCCCACCCAACCCTTCCATACTGACGTTTCTTCCCGAACCCAACCCCTCCATACTGACGTTTCTTCCCGAACCCAACCCCTCCATATTGACGTTTCTTCCCGAACCCAACCCCTCCATATGACGTTTCTTCCCCACCCAACCCCTCCATACTGACGTTTCTTCCAACACCCACCCAACCCCTCCATATTGACGTTTCTTCCCGAACCCAACCCCTCCATATGACGTTTCTTCCCCACCCAACCCCTCCATACTGACGTTTCTTCCCCACCCAACCCCTCCATACTGACGTTTCTTCCCCACCCAACCCATCCATATTGATGTTTCTTCCCCACCCAACCCCTCCATACTGACGTTTCTTCCAACACCCACCCAACCCCTCCATATTGACGTTTCTTCCCCACCCAACCCCTCCATATTGACGTTTCTTCCCCACCCAACCCCTCCATATTGACTTTTCTTCCCCACCCAACCCCTCCATATTGACGTTTCTTCCCCACCCAACCCCTCCATACTGACGTTTCTTCCCGAACCCAACCCCTCCATACTGACGTTTCTTTCCGAACCCAACCCCCATATTGACGTTTCTTCCCGAACCCAACCCCTCCATATGACGTTTCTTCCGAACCCAACCCCTCCATACTGACGTTTCATCCCCACCCAACCCCTCCATACTGACGTTTCTTCCCGAACCGAACCCCTCCATATTGATGTTTCTTCCCCACCCAACCCCTCCATACTGACGTTTCTTCGAACACCCACCCAACCCCTCCATATTGACGTTTCTTCCCCACCCAACCCTTCCATACTGACGTTTCTTCCCCAACCCAACCCCTCCATACTGACGTTTCTTCCCGAACCCAACCCCTCCATACTGACGTTTCTTCCCCACCCAACCCCTCCATACTGACGTTTCTTCCCCACCCAACCCCTCCATACTGACGTTTCTTCCCACCCAACCCCTCCATACTGACGTTTCTTCCCCACCCAACCCCTCCATACTGACGTTTCTTCCCCACCCAAGCCCTCCATATTGACGTTTCTTCCCCACCCAACCCCTCCATACTGACGCGTTTCTTCCCCACCCAACCCCTCCATACTGACGTTTCTTCCCCACCCAACCCCTCCATACTGACGTTTCTTTCCACCCAACCCCTCCATACTGACGTTTCTTCTCCACCCAACCCCTCCATACTGACGTTTCTTCTCCACCCAACCCCTCCATATTGACGTTTCTTCCCCACCAACCCCTCCATATTGACGTTTCTTCCCCACCCAACCCCTCCATATTGACGTTTCTTCCCCACCCAACCCCTCCATATTGACTTTTCTTCCCCACCCAACCCTCCATATTGACTTTTCTTCCCCACCCAACCCCTCCATATTGACTTTTCTTCCCCACCCAACCCCTCCATACTGACGTTTCTCCCGAACCCAACCCCTCCATATTGATGTTTCTTCCCCACCCAACCCCTCCATACTGACGTTTCTTCCCCACCCAACCCTTCCAACACCCACCCAACCCCTCCATATTGACGTTTCTTCCCGAACCCAACCCCTCCATACTGACGTTCCATCCCCACCCAACCCCTCCATATTGACGTTTCTTCCCCACCCAACCCCTCCATACTGACGTTTCTTCCCCAACCCAACCCCTCCATACTGACGTTTCTTCCCCACCCAACCCCTCCATACTGACGTTTCTTCCCCGAACCCAACCCCCTCCATACTCCATACTGACGTTTCTTCCCGAACCCAACCCCTCCATACTGACGTTTCTTTCCCCACCCAACCCTCCATACTGATGTTTCTTCCCACCCAACCCCTCCATACCCCTCCCTGACGTTTCTTCCCGAACCCAACCCCTCCATACTGACGTTTCTTCCCCACCCAACCCCTCCATACTGACGTTTCTTCCCCACCCAACCCCTCCATACTGACGTTTCTTCCCCACCCAACCCCTCCATACTGACGTTTCTTCCCGAACCCAACCCCTCCATACTGACGTTTCTTCCCGAACCCAACCCCTCCATATTGACGTTTCTTCCCGAACCCAACCCCTCCATACTGACGTTTCTTCCCCACCCAACCCCTCCATACTGACGTTTCTTCCCCACCCAACCCCTCCATACTGACGTTTCTTCCCCACCCAACCCCTCCATACTGACGTTTCTTCCCCACCCAACCCCTCCATATTGACGTTTCTTTCCCAAAATCAACCCCTCCATATTGACGTTTCTTCCGAAATCAACCCCTCCATATTGACGTTTCTTCCGAAATCAACCCCTCCATATTGACGTTTCTTCCGAACCCAACCCCTCCATACTGACGTTTCTTCCAACACCCACCCAACCCCTCCATACTGACGTTTCTTCCCCACCCAACCCCTCCATATTTTTTTTATTTATTTTACCTTTATTTAACCAGGCAAGTCAGTTAAGAACAAATTCTTATTTTCAATGACGGCCTAGGAACAGTGGGTTAACTGCCTGTTCAGGGGCAGAACGACAGATTTGTACCTTGTCAGCTCGGGGGTTTGAACTTGCAACCTTCCGGTTACTAGAATAACGCTCTAACCACTAGGTTACCCTGCCGCCCCATACTGACGTTTCTTCCCGAACCCAACCCCTCCATACTGACGTTTCTTCCCGAACCCAACCCCTCCATACTGACGTTTCTTCCCCACCCAACCCCTCCATATTGACGTTTCTTCACCACCCAACCCCTCCATATTGACGTTTCTTCACCACCCAACCCCTCCATACTGATGTTTCTACCCGAACCCAACCCCTCCATATTGACGTTTCTTTCCCCAACCCAACCCCTCCATATTGACGTTTCTACCCGAACCCAACCCCTCCATATTGACGTTTCTTCCCGAACCCAACCCCTCCATATTGACGTTTCTTCCCCACCCAACCCACGTTTCTTCCATACTGACGTTTCTTCCCCACCCAACCTCCTCCATACTGACCTTTCGTTTCCCCACCCAACCCCTCCATACTGACGTTTCTTCCCCACCCAACCCCTCCATACTGGACGTTTCTTGACCCCACCCAACCCCTCCATACTGACGTTTCTTCCCCACCCAACCCCTCCATACTGACGTTTCTTCCAACACCCACCCAACCCCTCCATATTGACGTTTCTTCCCCACCCAACCCCTCCATATTGACTTTTCTTCCCCAACCCACCCCCCCCCCATACTGACGTTTCTTCCCAACCCAACCCCCCCATACTGACGTTTCTTCCCGAACCCAACCCCCCCATACTGACGTTTCTTCCCGAACCCAACCCCCCCATATTGACGTTTCTTCCCGAACCCAACCCCTCCATATTGACGTTTCTTCCCCACCCAACCCCTCCATATTGACGTTTCTTCCCCACCCAACCCCTCCATACTGACGTTTCTTCCCACCCAACCCCTCCATACTGACGTTTCTTCCCCACCCAACCCCTCCATATTGACGTTTCTTCCCCACCCAACCCCTCCATACTGACGTTTCTTCCCCACCCAACCCCTCCATACTGACGTTTCTTCCCCACCCAACCCCTCCATATTGACGTTTCTTCCCCACCCAACCCCTCCATACTGACGTTTCTTCCCCACCCAACCCCTCCATACTGACGTTTCTTCCCCACCCAACCCCTCCATACTTATAACCCCTCCATACGTTTCATCCCCACCCAACCCCTCCATACTGACGCGTTTTTCTTCCCCACCCAACCCCTCCATACTGACGTTTCTTCCAACACCCACCCAACCCCTCCATATTCCAACACCCACCCAACCCCTCCATATTGACGTTTCTTCCGTTTCTTCCCACCCAACCCCTCCATACTGACGTTTCTTCCCGAACCCCCATACTGACGCGTTTCTTCCCGAACCCAACCCCTCCATACTGACGTTTCTTCCCCACCCAACCCCTCCATACTGACGTTTCTTCCCCGAACCCAACCCTCCATATTGACGTTTCTTCCCCACCCAACCCCTCCATATTGACGTTTCTTCCCCACCCAACCCCTCCATACTGACGTTTCTTCCCCACCCAACCCCTCCATATTGACGTTTCTTCCCCACCCAACCCCTCCATATTGACGTTTCTTCCCCACCCAACCCCTCCATACTGACGTTTCTTCCCCACCCAACCCCTCCATACTGACGTTTCTTCCCCACCCAACCCCTCCATACTGACGTTTCTTCCCCACCCAACCCCTCCATATTGACGTTTCTTCCCCACCCAACCCCTCCATACTGACTGTAGCCTGACAGAAGGAATATGGGGCTCGTGACTGAATGTGTTCATCACCTTTCTATTGGTCTCTTGTGACAGACTGCTACATACAAGTAACACAGCTGGATAGAGCACACACATGATTTAGTCCCTTCGACATGCCACGTGGTAGCAGAGAACACACACATGATTTAGTCCCTTCGACATGCCACGTGGTAGCAGAGAACACACACATGATTTAGTCCCTTCGAAATGCCACGTGGTAGCAGAGAACACACACATGATTTAGTCCCTTCGACATGCCACGTGGTAGCAGAGAACACACACATGATTTAGTCCCTTCGACATGCCACGTGGTAGCAGAGAACACACAAGTACACTCTGAAGGAAACCCTCTTCATGTCAGGGAGAGTGCTGTGACCAATGCCTAGGACATTTTTAAGTATGATGGAGGATAGAAATGGGGAATTATTAATAAGAATTATGGCAGCAGAACTAAATATCACTTGATTGACAGTTGATCATGCTCTTCAATATACAGTAACAGAATATCATAATTGTCATAATGACAATTAATCCCCAATTAATCATATATCGCGCCAATGTACAGACTGATTTTTACTTAATTTGTGCTAGGATTAGAGGGAGTTATACAAACCAGAGGACATTTTAGTCGCCAAATCCTCTCTTATCTGTTAGCGACTCCTGACCAGTCAACAACAAACAATTGCCTAAATGCGCTAATTAGCGAATCCTGTAATGTTATTAAGTTAACTGTAATTAAGATGACAATGATGAGCCAATGTGACAGAATGACAGTCATCCGGAGAGAAAAAAAGGTGTACCTGCGTGGGATTGGATGAGGGCTGACAGTCTTGTATTTTTGGTGTTAATCTTACCAGTGATAAAAAATTTAAAAAAATTGGGGAGGGGTTATGTCACACACGATTGTCAAATTAAAGGATACTGAAGTTAAGGATCATGTTTGACGGCAAGTGAATTCCAGTGCCAACCTTTCGTGGATATCTTGCGGGCGTTTGGTCCCTGTGTGTGTGTGTGTGTGTGTGTGTGTGTGTGTGTGTGTGTGTGTGTGTGTGTGTGTGTGTGTGTGTGTGTGTGTGTGTGTGTGTGATAAAAAAACAATGCATGCCAACTTCAGACCCAGCTGCCAGAATATCTGCAGTCTGCAGTGCACAGACATGCACACGCACGTACGTGTGTCTCTCTCTCTCTCTTACACACATTTAGTGCCAGACAATTTACAGCCGTAGGTTTCATGGAGAGCTCGTCGGCAGCACTAGCGGCAGCAGCAAATGAGGGAAGGCTAACATAGCCGGGGTGTGGGAACCTGCCATTGCTGTTATTCATTTCTCTCACTACCATCCGTTCCAAGGATAATTTTTTTTAATGGCTCGAATCGCCATTTGTGCTCCCGAGCATATTGCATATTTCTCATCTGTCCTGTTTATTTACAGTGGTGTGCAAATCAAAGGAGAGACACCCTTGACGACAATCTGTGCTTCCAGATGTACCTGGCAACATAAAAGTGGAAGGAAGGGGGGGGAAGAGGGCCCGTCTTTGGAGTCTGAGAAAAAGCTTTGTTCTTATCTTCAAAAGATATAGTGGTGCTCAGATCAAATGCCCACATGAAGACGTGATGCATTGTAAAAACCCCTATAAAAACAAGTGTGGATAAAAACACTCTTGGCAAGGCAATTACAATCAATTAGGTCAGAGGGAGGCCGAAGCGGTTGGCAGCGAAGGGAATTTGTGGGGTGAACAGCATTGTGGGAACAAGAGGAGAGGAAAATGGGGTCGGGAGTGAGGGCAGGGTGTTAAATTGGTGTGTGCGTCTGCGTGTGCATGTACGTATGAATGGGCCTACCTGACAGGTGCTCCTCGGCTCTGTGCAGGCTTCAGCAGGACGGTGACCGTGCTGTCTGTCTGGTTCAGGGGAGTCTCCTGGTCATAGCCTGGCATCAACGGAGCTGTGGGAGAGAGGGGGGGGGTCACAGGAGAGTGTGACTCAGAGATAGATATAACCCATTTTAATAATAATAATAATAATAATAATAAATGCCATTTAGCAGACGCTTTTATCCAAAGCGACTTACAGTCATGTGTGCATACATTCTACGTATGGGTGGTCCCGGGAATCGAACCCACTACCCTGGCGTTACAAGCGCCATGCTCTACCAACTGAGCTACAGAAGGACCACATTTTAGCATGAGAGGCTTCCACTGTGATTCCGCCATTTCATAATAGTCAAAGTAGTCAACTGGGTTGTAAACCTCAATGGCGCTGCCCATGATGTCACAGATACAACAACAAAAAGTCCTCTATCTCTATGGGGTGACTCGAAACTGACCGACCGACAGAGAACGAAAGACAGAGACAGACAGACAGCCCGACCTGAGACAGACAGACAGCCCGACCTGAGACAGCCCGACCTGAGACAGACAGACAGCCCGACCTGAGACAGACAGACAGCCCGACCTGAGACAGCCAGCCCGACATGAGACAGCCCGACATGAGACAGCCCGCCTGACATGAGACAGCCCGCCCGACATGAGACAGCCCGCCCGACATGAGACAGCCCGCCCGACATGAGACAGCCAGCCCGACATGAGACAGCCAGCCCGACATGAGACAGCCAGCCCGACATGAGACAGCCAGCCCGACATGAGACAGCCAGCCCGACATGAGACAGCCAGCCCGACATGAGACAGCCAGCCCGACATGAGACAGCCAGCCCGACATGAGACAGCCAGCCCGACATGAGACAGCCAGCCCGACATGAGACAGCCAGCCCGACCAGCCCGACATGAGACAGCCCAGACAGCCCGACATGAGACAGAGACAGAGACAGCCCGACATGAGACAGCCCGACAGAGACAGACAGCCCGACAGAGACAGACAGCCCGACAGAGACAGACAGCCCGACAGAGACAGCCAGCCCGACATGAGACAGCCCGACATGAGACAGCCCGACATGAGACAGCCCGACATAGACAGAGACAGACAGCCCGACAGACAGCCCGACAGACAGCCCGACAGAGACAGACAGCCCGACAGAGACAGACAGCCCGACAGAGACAGACAGCCCGACAGAGACAGACAGCCCGACAGAGACAGACAGCCCGACAGAGACAGACAGCCCGACAGAGACAGACAGCCCGACAGAGACAGACAGACAGCCCGACAGAGAGAGACAGACAGCCCGACAGAGACAGACAGACAGCCCGACAGAGACAGACAGACAGCCCGACAGAGACAGACAGACAGCCCGACAGAGACAGACAGACAGCCCGACAGAGACAGACAGACAGCCCGACAGAGACAGACAGACAGCCCGACAGAGACAGACAGACAGCCCGACAGAGACAGACAGACAGACCGAGACAGACAGACCGACAGACGACACACAGACCGACAGACGACACATAACGGCGAGTACACAGTTCACACAAACAGACGGAGATCGACAAGTATACACAAATGTAGCTAAACACAGACACCAGGAACACAAACACTGCTGTATTACTGAGGATGTCCTGGAGGATTTTGGGCACTACAGTACAGATTGTATGTTGATCCTGATCATTGTTTCTCCTCACCTGAGATCTTGGTGGTGAACTGGGTGATGATGGGGGTTCCAAAGCCCTTGACGGTGCTGGCCCGGATGGTGAATGAGTAGGTGGAACCGGGGTAGAGACCCACAAACATGTGGAATGTCTCATTGCTGAACTTGAACACCCTACCACTCTGGTTGGTCAGGTCAAACTCCGTGTCGAAGGAGCTGAGGGCCTTGTAGGAGATCTGAGGATGGACACACAACCTAGATTAGATGGCTAGAGAGGACAAGCTTAAAGTTTCAAATGTAGGTTCAGGCTTGCTATGGTTAGTTTGGGTATATAGTAAGGATTATGGTGTACCATTAGCCAGAATATCATAGCTGTAATACACAAAAAGAAATTCTGAAAGAGTTGCAGCACAAAGTTTGCAGAGTAGTATGCAGAGCCTGGTATCTGATAGGCAAACTAGGCCTGAACTTTCCATAGAAACAGCATTCAAGTCTGTTGTTTTATTCAAATCATTCCCCCTGCTTTATTCAAATCGCCCCCCGCTTCCTCTAGAGTTGGAGAATGGAGGCCTAGGGATTTCTTTCTGAAAGGGAGAGCAGTGGAGCATCGCGTGTACCCTCCTCCTCTTCCTCCTCCTCCTCTCCTTCATATAACT
Source organism: Oncorhynchus keta (assembly GCF_023373465.1). Lineage (NCBI taxonomy): Eukaryota > Metazoa > Chordata > Actinopteri > Salmoniformes > Salmonidae > Oncorhynchus > Oncorhynchus keta. Next base: position 71,723,411 of record NC_068448.1, read on the forward strand.
TTATCAGCTCTCTCGCTCTTGAAAAGCTTCATTTAAATAAATCATTTGGTCTCTCCTAATGGAAAGCCTCCTTTATTATTCTGTTCCGATTCCCAATTAAGGGGCACAATGGGGAGTGTTGCAGTGCGGTGGCGACCATTTGTATCCATCAGGTGTGAAATGTTGCTGCTCAGGGCTCTGCTGGGCCATTAGTCTATATCAGGAGGGAGGGAGGAATGCATCTGGAGCCTTTCAAAAGGCTATTCAAGTTAGCGTTGATCGCTTTTCACATATCACACACACACACACACACACACACACACACACACACACACACACACACACACACACACACACACACACACACACACACACACACACACACACGGCTGTCAAAGTTGTTTTTGTGGAGGTGGGGGGTGTTTTGTGTGTGGAGAGTAGGGGCTTGCATTAGGGTTAGGGGTCAGCTGTGGTTGGACGGCTCTGAATTCAGGCTGTGCATATTCAAACAATGAACCAGCACTGCGTTTCCCCAACCAAGAGAAATCACAATAAAGATCTAAACTCTGAACAAAAAGCTGTTTTGGAGAGAGAGAGAGATGGAGTCAAAAGGCTGAAGAGCACATGAGACGAGCTGAATGCCAGCGAATGACAGTAATAATGGGGTTGAGTCCATCAGAGTCTAATGAGGCAGTACAAAAATTTACTTTTGATTTGTCCATTCTTTCAACCGGATCGCAGCCCAGAGTCAGCTCGAGATGACAGAATATAATTTAGTTACGAGCATATCTGACAGCTTAATTGGAGAATTTTTGCACAAATTCAGGTCTAGCACAATGGCTCTTAACGCAATAAAACCCTATTTTCGTCTTATTGTGTGGGGAGCTGAAGGACACGTCAAACACAAGGCAAATGCTGCGATAGGAGAAACACGTTGAACTAGAGTAGCCTATAAACATGTAAAGTGCTGTTTCATGTACAGTGCTTTCCACCAATTTTTTCATGTACAGTGCTGTTTCATGTACAGTGCTGTTTTATGTACAGTGCTGTTTCATGTACAGTGCTGTTTCATGTACAGTGCTGTTTTATGTACAGTGCTGTTTTATGTACAGTGCTTTCCACCAATTTTTTCATGTACAGTGCTGTTTTATGTACAGTGCTGTTTTATGTACAGTGCTGTTTTATGTACAGTGCTGTTTTATGTACAGTGCTGTTTTATGTACAGTGCTGTTTTATGTACAGTGCTTTCCACCAATTGTTTCATGTACAGTGCTGTTTCATGTACAGTGCTTTCCACCAATTGTTTCATGTACAGTGCTGTTTTATGTACAGTGCTGTTTTATGTACAGTGCTTTCCACCAATTGTTTTATGTACAGTGCTGTTTTATGTACAGTGCTGTTCCATGTACAGTGCTTTTTATGTACAGTGCTGTTTTATGTACAGTGTTTTATGTACAGTGCTTTCCACCAATTGTTTCATGTACAGTGATGTTTTATGTACAGTGCTGTTTTATGTACAGTGCTTTCCACCAATTGTTTTATGTACAGTGCTGTTTTATGTACAGTGCTTTCCACCAATTGTTTCATGTACAGTGCTGTTTCATGTACAGTGCTGTTTCATGTACAGTGCTTTCCACCAATTGTTTTATGTACAGTGCTGTTTCATGTAAAGTGCTGTTTTATGTACAGTGCTTTCCACCAATTGTTTCATGTACAGTGCTGTTTCATGTACAGTGCTGTTTCATGTACAGTGCTGTTTCATGTAAAGTGCTGTTTCATGTACAGTGCTTTACACCAATTGTTTCATGTACAGTGCTGTTTCATGTACAGTGCTGTTTTATGTACAGTGCTGTTTTATGTACAGTGCTTTTTATGTACAGTGCTGTTTCATGTAAAGTGCTGTTTCATGTACAGTGCTTTCCACCAATTGTTTCATGTACAGTGCTTTCCACCAATTGTTTCATGTACAGTGCTGTTTCATGTACAGTGCTGTTTCATGTAAAGTGCTGTTTCATGTACAGTGCTTTACACCAATTGTTTCATGTACAGTGCTGTTTCATGTACAGTGCTGTTTCATGTAAAGTGCTGTTTCATGTAAAGTGCTGTTTCATGTACAGTGCTTTACACCAATTGTTTCATGTACAGTGCTGTTTCATGTACAGTGCTGTTTCATGTACAGTGCTGTTTCATGTACAGTGCTGTTTCATGTACAGTGCTGTTTCATGTACAAATGTGGATAACAGGAAACCACACAGCTATATGATCTATTCAGGTAGGTTGTGTAAACGTTGGAGAGGGCCAGATGTTTCCGTCTTGACATCGCAGTGTTGTTGATGAGGGGTATTTTAAGACTGCAATCTTCTATATAAATAGTGGATGATGTATGCCCCATGCTCCTATGACAACAATACTCAAGTACTGTGTGCCTCCAGTTTCTATTCCATCACTATGCCAGAAGCTTGACGACCAACTCTATAGTTGTATTTCAACAGTGTAAATCAATCAGTACAAATCAGTGGAGGCTGCTGAGGATAGGACGGCTCATAATAATAGCTGAGCAACTGGAGTGCTGGGGTGGGGAGGGTTGGGTTGGGTTGGGTTAGGCTGGGCATGGCTGGGGTGGGGCATGGCTGGGGTGGGGCATGGCTGGGGTGGGGTGGGGCAAGGCTGGGGTGGGGTGGGTTGGGTTAGGCTGGGCTGGGCAAGGCTGGGGTTGGGTTAGGCTGGGGTGGGGCATGGCTGGGGTGGGGTGGGGAAAGGCTGGGGTGGCGCAAGGCTGGGGTGGGGAGGGATGGGTTGGGTTAGGTTAGGCATGGCTGGGGTGGGGTGGGATGGGATGGGGCAAGGCTGGGGTGGGCATGGCATGGCTGGGGTTGGGCATGGTGGCTGGGGTTGGGCATGGCATGGCTGGGCTGGGGTGGGGCATGGCTGAGGTGGAGAGGGAGAGATGGGTTGGGTTAGGGATGGGTTGGGTTAGGTTAGGCATGGCTGGGCAAGGCTGGGGCAAGGCTGGGGTTGGGAGGGGTTGGGGGCTGGGCTGGGCAAGGCTGGGGTTGGGTTGGGGCTGGGGTGGGGCATGGCTGGGGTGGGGTGGGGAAAGGCTGGGGTGGCGCAAGGCTGGGGTGGGGAGGGATGGGTTGGGTTAGGTTAGGCATGGCTGGGGTGGGGTGGAGCAAGGCTGGGATGGGGCAAGGCTGGGGTTGGGCATGGCATGGCTGGGGTTGGGCATGGCATGGCTGGGGGGCATGGCATGGCTGGGCTGGGGTGGGGCATGGCTGAGGTGGTGGGGAGATGGGTTGGGTTAGGGATGGGTTGGGTTAGGCATGGCTGGGGCGGGGCGGGGCAAGGCTGGGGCGGGGCAAGGCTGGGGTTGGGAGGGGGGTTGGGCTGGGCTGGGCTGGGGTGGGGCATGGCTGGGGTGGGGCAGGGCTGGGTTAGGCTGGGGTGGGGTGGGGCAAGGCTGGGGTTGGGAGGGATGGCTGGGGTGGGGTGGGGCATGGCTGGGGTGGGGTGGGGCATGGCTGGGGTGGGGTGGGGGGCATGGCTGGGGTGGGGCATGGCTGGGGTGGGGTGGGGCATGGCTGGGGTGGGGTGGGGCATGGCTGGGGTGGGGTGGGGTAGGGCAAGGCTGGGGTGGGGTAGGGCAAGGCTGGGGTGGGGTAGGGCAAGGCTGGGGTTGGGGTTGGGCAAGGCTGGGGCGGGGCATGGCTGGACATGCTGTTGGAGGGGGTTCAGTGGGTAATAGATTGTGTAAACAGACCTTAAGGTTATTAGGTTGGGTTTATTCGATAATGGAAGCCGCCCGGCTCCTGCCAGACCAGTTTGATGTGTGTTGGAGGGAAGAGGGAGAGAGAGAAAAAGGGAGAGGAAGAAAGACAGAAAGGTGGGCCCAGATGGGCGGCTGGGCTTAGCAGCTTCCCCAGATGATCTTACCTCATACTGCTTAATGATCCCGTAGGTCTGGACAGGCTCGCTCCATCGCAGGGCGATCTTCTCCTCGTAGGTGCTCCCCTGGATGGACTGGAGTGGCACAGCGCCAGGCACTTAGGTGGACAGGGAATAGGGGGAAATGAAATAGAGTGACTTTATCATAAATGGTTGGGGGCGGAGGGGGTCATGGTCGTGCAGTTCTATTCATTCTCCCTGACCCCAGTGAGGTCCTGAAACAGTACGGTACATTTAGTCAAACTGGATGTTTTGCCATTGTCTCTTTCAACTTCTTCAATGACCTAAAAGTTATGAGAAAACATCATGGTTTACAGTGTGGCTGGGAGGTACACAGTGCTGGGTGCTCACATTGTAAATTACATCGGAAGGAAAACCAACTAGCATTAGGGTCAAGACCCGCTACATGTACAACTCGCTGGCAAAACAGTTCAATAAAAGGAAAGCACGCCGTTCCACTTTCTTACCCATAAGAGGGTCAAAGGTTTCATGTTTCTAGCAAATAAATAGATAAAAATAAATATCACATACTATACCTATGTGGAAAAGTTCTACTTGTTATCAGGAAGATCAATTCAATCGAGATCCTTTGAACGTTTAATATAACTTTGAATAGCGGCGTGAGATTGTCATTTACAAACGGCCTTTGAAGAAACCAATTAAAAGGAAACACGCAGAAGTAGGTGTATGTATCAAAGGAGGGCGACGTAAGTGCTTTCAAATAACTACCGTATTTGACACTTATTGAAACACGTGCCCTCATGCTGTCATGTTCTCTGTTAGGCCCCAATGATGGCCTTAAAGCTGAATGTTGGACGTTTTGGCAGGGCAGAGTTGGGGTCAATTCTATTTCATTTAAAAAATATCTATAGATGTAATATTTTATAAACAATACAAAACATACACATGCAAACGACGAAATCACACCTGCCAGACCCACTATCGCACACACTCATCTCCAGTGACCGCATTACTTTCCACTACATGGCCCGAAACTGCACTTTCTTGTTTCTCTCCATAGCCAAAACACTTTCACTATTTAAATAATAAATCATTTGATTTTTCCATTGGGTTAATGACGTCGGTTTGATTGATTTCCAAGATGCGTGATGAGATGAGAATTGTCCAGCCCATCGGGTATTTCACTACTATCCAATTAATATGCTATTCTAGAACAGAACCTCGCCCACTTACCATCTTCGTCGGTCAGCACGTCCACGTCCATGCTCTCCTTGATGCCTTCGGGGTTCCTCAGCACCAGTTTGACGCTGACATTGGTGTAGGGTGACAGGTTCCGGATGGTGTGCTGCGGCGCCAGGCTCAAGGTGTCGTAGCACACCTCCTCGCGGGTCTCCTCCTTGTCGTCTGCCTGGTAGCGGTACTCGACAGTCAGATTGTAACTGTGGCAACGGGTCACGTTGTAGCCGAAGGGCTCCCAGCGCACTGTGATCTGCTTGGACTTGATGTCCACCACCTCCAGTCTTTGGGGGCCATGCATGGGGTCTGTAGCGAGGGGGACAAGTGAGGGGGAAGAAAATGTGTCTATCATAAAGATAAAAGCATTGATATCATTTCATATATTCCAAGATTTTCCAAAAATATGTTTTTCCTTCCTCTTCAAAATAGATTTTTGATATCAACAGGCAAAGAATGTTGGCAAGCACTAAATCCTGAGTCCTTCAAACAGTTGCAACATCCCAATCCCCCTACCTACCCATATTTTTCCCCTGCTGTGGCTCTGTGTAAACCACTTTGCCTCCTGGGTCTGACTTGGAACAGTAATGGGCCTAGGGCTGATCCTTGAGATACCCTCACTGACTGGGAATAGTAATGATCCCAAAGCTGATCTTTGTGGTACCCCCACACTTACAGGTAATGGTAATGGTCCCAATACTGATCTTTGTGGTACCCCCACTCTGACAGTTAATGGTAATGGTCCCAATACTGATCCTTGCGGTACCCCCACACTGACAGGGAATGGTAATGGTCTTGAAGGTGTTAAACCAAGGCTTCATACATTTTATAAGGGTTAATAAATTGTGTTATGATAAACTAAGGTCTCCTCCTAGGAGACCTCTGTGTGTGTGTTAACACCTGTTTTGAGGGTTGTGCCCTTCAGACACTATCAGAAGGCAGAAACCGCCTACACTCATACTCCTCCTGTCTGGGCCCCACCGTGGCTGTCTGATGTTCTGAGAATATGACTGGTTTCCCGAGAACACAAGGCTGCCGCAGGCCTGATGAAAACAGCCACCTGTCAGAAGATGCTTAGACTCGTTCACCTTGTTATGACCCTATAATTGTGATTACAATTTTGGTCAAACCCACTTCTGAGCTTTTAATTGCTGACAATATGGTTGCTGCTGTCAGGGGGAGGTTAGATTTATTAAAATGTTGCCAGGGAAAGTCAGGCAAGGGGGACTGGGGAGGCTATATGAGTTACAGGATGTCTTAGACACTTTGCAGAACCTGGGGAGAGCCATCATATACTGTACTCTGTACTAGAGGTGGACCGATTAATTAGGGCCGATTTCAAGTTTTCATAACAATCGGAAATCGGTGTTTTTGGACACCGATTTGGCTGTTTTTTAAAATATATTTTTTACACCTTTATTTAACTAGGCAAGTCAGTTAAGAACACATTCTTATTTTCAATGACGGCCTAGGAACGGTGGGTTAACTGCTTCGTTCAGAGGCAGGACGACAGATTTTTACCTTGTCAGCTCGGGGGATTCAATCTTGCAACCTTACAGTTAACTAGTCCAACGCTCCTACCACCTGATTACATTGCACTCCACGAGGAGTCTGCCTGTTATGCGAATGCAGTAAGCCAAGGTAAGTTGCTAGCTAGCATTAAACTTATCTTAATCAATCAATCAGTCATAATCACTAGTTAACTACACATGGTTGATGATATTACTAGTTTATCTGGCGTGTCCTGCTTTGCATATAATTGATGCGGTGCGTATCGTTGCTACAACGTGTACCTAACCATAAACATTAATGCCTTTCTTAAAATCAATACACAGAAGTATATATTTTTAAACCTGCATATTTAGCTCAAATAAATCCAAGTTAGCAGGCAATATTAACCAGGTGAAATTGTGTCACTCCTCTTGCGTTCATTGCACGCAGAGTCAGTGTATATGCAACAGTTTACATAATTATGACATAATATTGAAGGTTGTGCAATGTAACAGGAATATTTAGAGTTATGGATGCCACCCGTTAGATAAAATACGGAATGGTTCCGTATTTCACTGAAATAATAAAAATCTTGTTTTCGAGATGACAGTTTCCGGATTCGACCATATTAATGACCTAAGGCTCGTATTTCTGTGTGTTATCATGTTATAACTAAGTCTATGATTTGATAGTGCAGTCTAACTGAGCGATGGTAGGCAGCAGCTGGCTCGTAAGCATTCATTCAAGCAGCACTTTTGTGTGTTTGCCAGCAGCTATTTATGACTTCAAGCCTATCAACTCCCGAGATTAGGCTGGTGTAACCGATGTGAAATGGCTAGCTAGTTAGCGCGCTAATAGCGTTTCAAACATCACTCGCTCTGAGACATTGGAGTTGTTGTTCCCCTTGCTCTGCATGGGTAACGCTGCTTCGAGGGTGGCTGTTGTCGTTATGTTCCTGGTTCGAGCCCAGGTAGGAGCGAGGAGAGGGACGGAAGCTATACTGTTACACTGGCAATACTAAAGTGCCTATAAGAACATCCAAAAGTCAAAGGTATATGAAATACAAATGGAATAGAGAGGAATAGTCCTATAATTCCTATAATAACTACAACCAAAACATCTTACCTGGGAATATTGAAGACTCATGTTAAAAGCAACCACAAGCTTTCATATGTTCTCATGTTCTGAGCAATGGTTTTAAACCGTAGCTTTCTTACATGGCACATATTGCACTTTTACTTTCTTCTCCAACACTTTGTTTTTGCATTATTTAAACCAAATTGAACATGTTTCATTATTTATTTGAGGCTAAATTGATTTTATTGATGTATTAAATTAAGTTAAAATAAGTGTTCACTCAGTATTGTTGTAATTGTCATTATTACAAATAAAAAATAAATATATATATATATTTTTTTCTCTTCAAATCGGCCGATTAAATCGGTATCAGCGTTGAAATATCAATCGGGCGACCTCTACTCTGTACCAACTTCTGCCTACAATTGTATTACTAAAGGAACATTTTAAAACTTAAACAAAGAGTCTGTGTTTCCTTTCTACTACTAATATATACGTTTGAGAATTATATACAACTGATCATCTGTTGAAGACATTGACCAACAGTCTCAACACTGATCCTTGTGGTACCCCTTCTGTCCAGACAGCCACCCCAGGCTTTCTGCCCACCAGGTCTATTAAGACAGCCATGGCTCCTGCTCTACTCTCTCCCACGTGAGGAAGGGGCAGACAAACAGCACTGTAATAGGATCAACTTCCAACCCGGCATCAATTTAGCACTCTCACACTAGTTAGAATTACATTGGCTATGCTGCTTTTCCACCAGGGGAGCAACAAGATAGGCAATTTGGTTAGCCTGGATAAACCGAGGAGACCAAGCTCCAATTCAAGCAAGATGGAAAAATGAAGGGGGGGGCAAACCCATTTGACTGCACTTTTCTAATCCTCTCCATGTTCACATAATCTGTGACAAAGGTTAGGTCAGAGATAAAAACCTGGGAGGTTTAATGCCAGAGCAACAATGACAGAAAAGGATGCCCAGTGTTTTAACATTTCCACTTCCTGCTGATGCTGATGTTGAGAGGACATCTTGAGAAAACATGCAGCTCATGGACAGGTTTATAGCAATATCCATGTATGTAAGTATAGAGCCCATTTTGTGTATCTATATTTCTATTCTGACCACGAGGGAGTCCAAATTAAAACAAGGGGGGGCACAGAGCACATTTTAATTAGTCTCGTAATAAAGCTCTTGTGAAGGCGTTTAACAGTCAGAAATCAGATTCTGACACACCAGTCACTCGCACTCCTTACATTTATGACATTAAAATCACTCAAAATCAGAACATTTCCGCACTTCCAGAAATGTCTCCAGAAGTCATCAACTTGTAAATCTAGCTGAATCCAACAGTGCAGCCAACTGCTGTACAAGCATCAGAGATAAATCAGACAAAATAGATGGATTGAAGGATATCTAAATGCTTAGACTCACTATTACAGTATCAAATTAAACTGTATTGGTTGCATACACATACTTAGCAGAAGTTATTGCGGTTGTAGTGAAATGCTTATATTCCTAGCTCCAACAGTTCAGTAACATCTAACCATACATGTGACTACTAGAACTATACTAATGAAATTAAGAAATGTTTGAATATTAGTACAGAATATACATGTATGTATATGATGGGATGTATAACCCCCATCGATAAGAGACATTACTGTGCAGCCATATTCATCGACCTGGCCAAGGCTTTCGACTCTGTCAATCGCCACATCCTCATCGGCCGACCTGATAGCCTTGATTTCTCAAATGATTGCCTCGCCTGGTTCACCAAATACTTCTCTGATAGAGTTCAGTGTGTCAAATCGGAGGGCCTTTTGTCCGGGCCTCTGGCAGTCTCTATGGGGGTGCCACAGGGTTCAATTCTTGGACTGACTCTCTTCTCTGTATACATCAATGATGTCGCTCTTGCTGCTGGTGAGTCTCTGATCCACCTCTACGCAGACGACACCATTCTATATACTTCTGGCCCTTCTTTGGACACTGTGTTAACAACCCTCCAGAAGAGCTTCAATGCCATACAGCTCTCCTTCCGTGGCCTCCAACTGCTCTTAAATACAAGTAAAATTAAATGCATTCTTTGAACCGATCACTGCCTGCACCTGCCCGCCCGCCCAGCATCACTACTTGGGACGGTTCTGACTTAGAATATGTGGACAACTACAAATACCTTGGTGTCTGGTTAGACTGTAAACTCTCCTTCCAGACTCGCATCAAACATCTCCAATCCAAAGTTAAATTTCGCAACAAAGCATCCTTCACTCACGCTGCCAAACATACCCTCGTAAAACTGACCATCCTACCGATCCTCGACTTTGGCGATGACATCTACAAAATAGCCTCCAATACCCTACTCAATAAATTGGATGCAGTCTATCACAGTGCCATCTGTTTTGTCACCAAAGCCCCATATACTACCCACCACTGCAACCTGTACGCTCTCGTTGGCTGGCCCTCGCTTCATACTCGTCGCCAAACCCACTGGCTCCAGGTCATCTACAAGACCCTGCTAGGTAAAGCCACCCCTTATCTCAGCTCACTGGTCACCATAGCAGCACCCACCTGTAGCACGCGCTCCAGCCGGTATATCTCTCTGGTCACCCCCAAAACCAATTCCTCCTTTGGCCGCCTCTCCTTCCAGTTCTCCTGCCAATGACTGAAAGAGCTGCAAAACCTGACCCTACAAAAGCTGGGCTCTGACAACTGGAAACTGAAACTATCTGCCGCCATGTCGCAACCCCTTTACCAGCCTGTTCACCTCTCCAGTCTGAGATCGAAAAGGTCTTGGAAAGCAGCTCATCCCCTCTTCAAAGTTTGTTTTACCCAAACTGCTGACCTTTGTCCTGTGCCTATCTGTCTCGAAAGCCTCAACAAACAGGTCATTGATTTTAGCTACCTCAATTTCAACAACTGTGATTACCTTCAATATGCTTATGACTACACTGTTGTTCAGTTCTCTGCATTGCCAATGACTCCTGCCTGGACCCCTGTGCAAACTCTCCTCACCACTACAAAACCTATCTCTGAAACTGGAAACTGCTCCTGCAGTCTATCCCAGACTACCAGGAACCACACGCAAACATTTTGCATCCTGAGCCCAACTTGTTCCGGGTGATGTGGAAACACCCAGGCCACTGCATGTCTCCACCCTCATTTGTTGACTTCTCATCGAAAAAGCTTTGCCGTGTCTGAGACTTTTATCTCCCTCAGGCTATAACATCTTCCGTCAAGATAGAACTGCCAAAGATCGCTGCAGCTGTACATAGTTGTCAGAGCAGCTCACAGATTACTGCACCTGTACATAGACCATCTGGTTAAATACCTCCTCCCAAGGCTAGTGAAATAAAAATAAAAATAAATGACTGCACCTGTACATAGACCATCTATAATTTAGCCCAAACAACTACCTCTCCCCCTACTGTATTTATTTATTTTGCTCCTTTGCGCCCCATTATTTCTATTTCTATTTTGCACATTCTTCCACTGCAAATCTACCATTCCAGTGTTTTACTTGCTATATTGTATTTAATTCGCCACCATGGCCTTTTTTTTGCCTTTACCTCCCTTATCTCACCTCATTTGCTCACATTGTATATAGACTTGTTTTTCTATTGTATTATTGACTGTATGTTTGTTTTATTCCATGTGTAACTCTGTTGTTGTATGTGTCGAACTGCTTTGCTTTATCTTGGCCAGGTCGCAATTGTAAATGAGAACTTGTTCTCAACTTGCCTACCTGGTTAAATAAAGGTTAAATAAAAAAATAGTCATTATGGACAGTATATGGATAGAATATGTAGTATATCTGTAGAATATGTAGGATAGAATAGTATAAGTACAGCAATAGTTATAGGCTAGGCCTTGACTAGAATACAGTAAATACATATTAAGTGTGTAAAACAGTATGCAAACATTAAAATGACCAGTGTTCCATGACTATGTACATAGGGCAGCAGTCTCTAAGGTGCAGGGTTGAGTACCGGGTGGCAGCCAGCTAGTGACTAAATATCAGGGCAGAGTACTGGGCGGAGGTGGACTTGTGGTGACTAATTAACAGTCCAATGGCCTTGAGATAAACAGTTTCTATCAGCCTCTCGGTCCCAGCTTTGATGCACCTTGCCTTCTAGATGGTAGCAGGGCGAACAGGCCGTGGCTCAGGTGGCTGAGTTCCTTGATGATCTTCCTGGCCTTCCTGTGACACCGGGGGCTGTAGATGTGCGGGAGGGCATGCAGTGTGCTCCCAGTGAGGCAATGGGCAGACTGCGCCACCCTCTGGAGAGCCTTGCGGTTGCGGGCCATGTCGTTGCTGTACCAGGCGGTGATACAGCCCCACAGGATGTTCTCAATGGTGCATCTGTAGACGTTTGTGGGGGGTCTTCGGGGCAAAGCCAAATTTCTTCAGGTTGAAGAGGCGCTGTTGCACCTTCGTCACCACACTGTCTGTGTAGACAGACAATTTCAAAATGTCAGTGATGTGTAGGCTGAGGAACTTGAAGCTTTTTACCTTCTCCACTGCAGCCCTGTCGATGTGAATGGGGCTGTGCTCCCTCTGCGGTCTCCTGAAGTCCACGATCAGCTCCTGTGTTTTGTTGACCCTCACCTCTGCCAGCGTCTCGTCGTTGTTTGTAGTCAGGCCTACCACCATTGTGTTGTCTGTAAAAGTTGATGATTGAGTTGGACACGTGCATTGGTGAACATCAGTGAACAGGGAGTACAGGAGGGGGCCTGAGCACGCACCATTGTGTTGAGGATCAGCGAAGTGGAGATGTTGTTGCCTAGCTTCACCATCTGGTGGTGGCCCGTCAGGAAGTCCAGGACAAAGTTGCACAGGGCAGGGTTCAGACCCAGGGCCCAGAGCTTAGAGAGTACTATGGTCTCGAAGGCTGAGCTCTAGTCAAGGAACAGCAAAGGTATTCCTTTTGTCCAGATGGGACAGGGCAGTGTGCAGTACGATGGTGATTGTGTCATTCGTGGATCTATTGGGGCGGGATGCAAACTGCTTAACTATTTTTTAGCTTAACACAAAATAAAAATAACAAATAATTTAACAGCAGTAGTAAAATAACAAGCAAGGTTATATACAGGGGGTACCGGTACAGAGTCAATGTGCAGGCGCACCGGTTAGTCGAGGTAAGATGTACATGTAGGTAGAGTTAAAGTGACTATGCATAGATTATAAACAGAGTGTAGCAGTAGCATAAAAGAGGGGTCTGGGTAGGCCTTTGATAAGCTGTTCATGAGTCTTATGGCTTGGTGGTAGAAGCTGTTAAGAAGCCTTTTGAACCTAGACTTGGTGCTCCGTCACTGCTTGCCGTGCGGAAGCAGAGAGAACAGTCTATGACTAGGGTGCCATTTAGGTGTGCCAATTCACCTAAACAAAAAGGAGGGTAAAAGGAGGATCAGTGGATTATTTTCCAGAATACAGACAAACTAGCAGAGAACCTCTATTAATTTTCTTAAACACAGGGTTCTGTGTTGTAGAAACGTTTGACGATGATATACTGTAAGAGGAATGTGAGATTCCCGTGCTATAAGGATAAAGAGGACTATGGCTGGCCTCCCACCCAGAGCCATCCCAACCCAGGAATGTAAATACAAGAGGGTGGGAAAAGCTTTACCACAAAGGCTAAGTCTCTCTCAGAGAGAGAGAGAGAACAAGCTAGTGGAATTAGATTATGATAGCTAAGGAGACAGAGAATTCTGGCGTTTGATTGCAAATATGAAGACTTAGTCAAAAAACACACAGAAAGCTGCTGTTTAAAACACCCATCTCCGAACTAAGGGAAACCATGGCCTCCGTGACAGAGGGAGAAGCGTCCATCCATGGATACGCGTACGAGAGTCTAGCTAGCTACATTTTCAGATGTTACACGTTTTTAATTTTGTCAAAGTCGTTTGAATTTCAAGTTAAAGTGTACTGTTAGCTAGCTAGCTAACATTACCTGTATGATGTGTGTAGTAATATTATTGATATCTCAGAGCCATTTGCATTGCTAGTTATTGCCTAATGTCAGCTAGCTAACATTAAACCTGGTTGGTTAGCTAACTGCACATTTACGAACACACCCGTAGTATAAGCCAGCCTTTACTCTTTAAATCTTTAAAGAGATGGGTGGGGCTAAAGCTTAAGAGGGTGTGAAAGATGCTGAATGGGTGTAGACAAAGGGCTCTTCAGTTGGCACCAAAACATTCAAGTGCCATTTTCTCAAACGTGAAGTTACAAGTATATAAACTTTCAAAGCAGAATTACTTTCCTATTGTTCCTCAACTGTGGTGTATGACATACCATTTTCTAGCTCTGAGTCTCCACTGACGCTGCGAAACATTAAACAGTCAGTCGGAGGAGGGAAGAGTACAATGGAAATTGGATCTCGCTGCAGACGTGTGCTTACTGTTTTCTTTCTGTTTTGATTGTGCATAGAAAGCACAATGTTGAATACTTGAAGCACTTTGGTAAAATACCCTTGAAAAGCGTGAGAGCAAAAATAAAATTGGGTATGTTTAATTTCAAAAGGACGTCTTGTTCCATTTCGCATAATAAATTAATAAGATAAAGACTAACAGTGGTGGTGACAGAGGAACAACTGTAGGATCAATCAGAAAACAGAACAGGATAAAACCATTCTGTCTCCACGGCCCACGAGATGTGACAGGCTGTGAATGAGTGGCAGAGGAGAATAAAAGGAGAAGAGCTGTAATTGAGTGACTGAGGGGTGGAGGGAGGGAGAAGATCTTCACAGGAGATCAGGAGGGCTATGGCATTTTCAGAAGCAAACATAATAATGTACAGTTCATGCCATATCCATAACCGTAAAGATAAATCTTACTCAAATAGAGGGAGAGAGCGCAAGGAGAAAGTGTGAGAGAGAGAGAGACCAAGCAATGGGGGGAGAAAGGAAGAAGAAAGAGCCAAGAAGAGCAGACAGTAGATAGAAAGAATAAGAGAAAGCGATAAACTCAGAGATTGAGAAATAGCTAAGAAAGAGACGGATTGACAAAACGGAGTGGGAGATGGACAGATAGTTGAGAGGGAGAAAAAGAGGGCAAGGCCTCTTACCCCCTAACATAAATAAATAACTCCAGCAGACCAGATACCTGGGAATGCATTACTAGTCAACGAGAGCTGTGTACACTACACTTATGTCCAGACCACAGCAATAACTTAGCCCCTTCACAATTCCCAGAGCATCGAACAGACTGCGGGAAAACAAGAACACATGTTAACCTATAGGATGACCCCTGACCAGGAGAAGAAAGAGAGAACGATAGACCCAAGACAGACAGTGAACACAGAGACAGAAGCTGCGTTTGAATACCCATACTAACATACTGTATACTATATACTATTAGTTCATTTTTAGTATACTGTAATCAAATTGTATCCTTTCAGTTGAGCGTACTAGCTCTTCGCCTGTCTACCGGAAGTTGATGCTGTCTTGCTAGCAATACAAATTACTAGCTAGACATTTTACAACTTCGGGTATATTCTTAAATTCAATCTGGATTGCCAGAGTGCTGAGAGCTTTGTAAATTCAGAGGGTTGTCAGATTGTCCATTTGTAAATTTGGAGTGTTTCGCTTTCGGTGCACACACTGGACACTCGGGCTCAGGTGATTCGAACATTCTGACCTTACAACCGCAGTCAAGCTCCCAAGCTAACGTTGGCTAGCTACTTCCTGATACAAATGACAGAATACCTCACTCTGACCATTTTACTCACCCCAGAGCTGGTTAGGATGTTTTCATGTTATCCAGAGCGCTGGTGACTAACTGTGCTGCTGGCAACAATTTAGTTAAGCTTTTATGCCCGGCGTTTACTGACACGGTCATATTCAACGGGTGTTGAGTGCTCGTAAATTCAGTTATTCTGCGCTCTGGTACACTCAGACAAGAGTGTACAAAAGACAAATTACTCCAATACCTCTGAAATTGGAGTAATGTTAGATAGCCAGAGCGAATTTATGAATGCACTCGAATGTCCATTGAGAACGCACAACGACACCACTTAGCCAAGCTAAGAATGACGGGAATAATTACTCAATATATGTTGGGTAGTTAGTTAGATAGCATATAGTTAATATACTGGCAAGTTTGATGTATTAGTAGCCAACTAAGTTAAGCGTTAGCGAGCTGACATACCGGTACATACTGCTGTAATGATATGCTATGTGGTTCGTAAGGACAGCGTATCTAATAAATTGTAAGGTAACTTATTTGAAAAGTCATTACTTTGTTACATTGCCCAACATTTTATTAACATTTGTCATAATTACTTAACTTCTTTGGGACTGGGGGGCAGTATTGAGTAGCTTGGATAAAAAGGTGCCCAGAGTAAACTGCCTGCTCTCAGCCATAAAAGCTAGAATATGCATATAAGTAGTAGATTTGGAAGGAAAACACTCTGAAGTTTCTATAACTGTTTGAATGATGTCTGTGATTATAACAGAACTCATATGGCAGACAAAAACCTGAGAGAAAATCCCACCAGGAAGTGGGAAATCTGAGGTTTGTAGTCATTGCCTATCGAATATACAGTGTCTATGGGGTCATATTGCACTTCCTAAGGCTTCCACTAGATGTCAACAGTCTTTAGAACCTTGTTTGAGGCTTCTATTGTGAAGTGTGGCGAATGAGAGCTGTTTGAGTAAGGGGCCTGCCAGAGTGGCATGAGCTGATCATGCGCACACACGAGAGCGACCTGTGTTCCATTGCATTTATGAAGACAAAGGAATTCTCCGGTTGGAACATTATTGAAGATTTATGATAAAAACATCCTAAAGATTGATTCTATACTTGATTCTATACTTGATTCTAATTCTTTTTGACTTTTAGTCTGGACCTAGTGATCACACATCATGAATTTGGATTACTGGGCTAAACGCGCGAACAAACATTTATTGTGGAACTGGGATTCCTGGGAGTGCATTCTGATGAAGTTGATCAAAGGTAAGTGAATATTTAGAATGCTATTTCTGACTTCTGTTGACTCCACAACATGGCATATCTGTATGGTTTGTGTTTGTGTCTGAGCGCTGCATGGCTTTTTCCGTAAAGTTGTTTTGAACTCTGACACAGTGGTTGCATTAAGGAGAAGTGGATCTAAAATTCCATGCATAACACTTGTCTTTTAGCAAGGTTTATTATGAGTATTTCTGTAAATTGATGTGGCTCTCTGCAAAATCACCGGAAGTTTTGGAACTACTGAACATAACGCGCCAATGTAAACTGAGATTTTTAATGGTGTAAAATACTTGTATGTTTGAGGAATTTAAATTATTGTATTTCTGTTGTTTTGAATTTGGCGCCCTGCAATTTCACTGGCTGTTGAGAGGTGGGATGCTATCGTCCCACATATCCCAGAGAAGTTAAAGCAATGAATTTGTATCCGCTCTCGGACTTCGGCTGCATATTTTCTGCCATTTTCTTCAAATCTGAAAATGTGAAGCCACGCCCATTTTCTGAAGAATTGCATTATGGGCCCAAAAGGACTGAAATATTGTCAAATAATTCATTTTGGCGAATTTAGTACAACATAAGGGAACTTTGGCATACTAACTATATCCATACTATGACCAATAAGGTTACTATATACTCAATTTAAGTCACAAATAGTGAGGTTAGTAGGAGTATTCGAACACAGCTAGTATCTTTCTATTGAAACCCAGCAGAGAAAGGGCCTATAAGGACGCAGATGTTCAAATTCAACTATTATTTTATCGGGACAAAGTCTTGACGTGCGTTTCTCCTCTACAGGCCATCTCCAGGATGTCGTGATGCACACACATGCCACACAAACGCGTGTCATCTCAGCCAGACAGCGCACCTAATCAACTGACCTCCTTCCCTCCTTTACACCTCCTCCCCCATTGCCCGATATCATCTCTCAGTGTTTTTTCACCTTTATTTAGGCAAGTTGAGAACAAGTTCTCATTTACAATTGCGACCTGGCCAAGATAAAGCAAAGCAGTTCGACAGATACAACGAAGAGTTACACATGGAGTAAAACAAACATACAGTCAATAATACAATAGAAAAATACAGTATAAACAAGTCTATATACGATGTGAGCACATGAGGTGAGAAGGGAGGTAAAGGCAAAAAAGGCCATGGTGGCAAAGTAAATACAATATAGCAAGTAAAACACTGGAATGGTAGTTTTGCAATGGAAGAATGTGCAAAGTAGAAATAAAAATAATGGGGTGCAAAGGAGCAAAATAAATAAATAAATAAAATACAGTTGGGAAAGAGGTAGTTGTTTGGGCTAAATTATAGGTGGGCTATGTACAGCTGCAGTAATCTGTAAGATGCTCTGACAGTTGGTGCTTAAAGCTAGTGAGGGAGATAAGTGTTTCCAGTTTCAGAGATTTTTGTAGTTCGTTCCAGTCATTGGCAGCAGAGAACTGGAAGGAGAGGCGGCCAAAGAAAGAATTGGTTTTGGGGGTGACTAGAGAGAGCTGGAGCGTGTGCTACAGGTGGGAGATGCTATGGTGACCAGCGAGCTGAGATAAGGGGGGACTTTACCTAGCAGGGTCTTGTAGATGACATGGAGCCAGTGGGTTTGGCGACGAGTATGAAGCGAGGGCCAGCCAACGAGAGCGTACAGGTCGCAATGGTGGGTAGTATATGGTAGTATATCCCTCCTCCCCTGAGAAGACGTTTGCCATTCAAACTTCACAAGCACCTTCCTTTCACACAATGCACCCACCCAACAGTCTGGCTGGATACCTGGAATTCATTTTTAACACATTGATTTTCCCACTTCCAACCCCCCTTCCTCCCACTGCCTTGTAATTAATGGAGACACAGTCAAAAGACTTAACAACCTTATCGATTAACCACGCTGCAGAAAAAAAAACTCCCACCAGACAAATCACGGTTTATTTACGCAGATAATCTGTTGCTGGATATGTGTGTGTGTGTGTGTGTGTGTGTGTGTGTGTGTGTGTGTGTGTGTGTGTGTGTGTGTGTTGCTTATGAAGCAGAGGGACAGTAGAAAGTAGTACGGATGCTGCTATGCTGTTGATGGTGGGTAAACAAATAGCCCAGTGGCCAGACTGCATGCAGAGAGAGATAAGGAGGGCCAAAAACCAGAGATCAAAAATCACACACACATGCAAGCAAACCTGCAGACACATACACCTGCATTCAAAATATGCATGAAGCCACACCAATATATGAAAGCATGCACAAACACCGTCTGACCACTGCCGATAACGCTCTCTCGCTGTCTGTGTGTATTGAACTACAGGCTCTTTTCTTCCAGTCGCCTTTAATCGCAGTGAGAATGGTCCGGTTCAGTGTTATCAAGGCCGGACATAAAAGGATTACAGGTGATGAACACATCGCAGTAAATCTTCTAGATACAGTGGAAGAAAAAAGCCTGTGCTCGCTCAGAGAAATAGAAATGCATCAATAGCTGGCGCAATTTACACAAAACAACTGCTCCATCAAAGACCTGCTCCTTCAAAGACGCACCCCGTTAAAAGGAAAAAAATCTCACACCGCCTCCTTGTCAAATGACATATACACTTATGGTGCTCAGACAACAGGTCTAGGCCCTCCCTCCCCTCTATTTGTGGGGAGAACTACTGAGGCTGTGCTCAGTGTGTAAACAGTTGCTGGACTGCTAAACGCACAGGGAATTAATGGCTGGCTGGGCAGAGAACTCGAATTAGCCGCCGTCTTCGGGAAGCGATACGCATTTTGACACCATATATGCCAGAGAAACCTGAGGAAGAATAAGAGGGGGGGGACATGTCATGGCTGAACGAGCGAGAGCAAGAGAGGGGAGAGGGGTGGTAGTGGTGGGAAAGCATTGAAGCGCAAGCCACTCAGTGGATATTAACCAGGAATGTTGTGTGTGTGTGGGGGGTTCTTAAACATATACTAACTTGTATGTTTGAGAATGGCTGCAAGGTGCGTGTGTGTGAATAGGATGGGTGATTTAAAGAAAGTATCTCTTTCCCACAGGATGCAGACAAAGGTTGTTAACACGAAGGGCCTTAACCGTCCTCTCCAATCACCAAATAAATAGCTTAGAGAGCCAGAGCTCGATGAGCCCTCTGATACACCTCAGTCATAGAATCACACAAAATGGCGGGTCAGGGGCCAAGGTTTCTCTTTGAAGGAGGATGGATGAAGCCTATTACCCTGGCCTTAAGCCTCCAGGTAGGGATATCTTTGAATGGCAAGCCTGTCATAAATCCCAGAGATGGAAGATCCGAAGAAGAGGGAGAGAAAAGGAGGAGGGGAGGACGGTCATTTGCATTCCCCTTGCCTGCCAAACTGGGAGGGGAGGACACCACGTAAAGGCTTGGCAATGGGGCTCAAGACAGATTGTGACAAGACACCAATAACTAAGAGATGAGTGTCTGTCTGTCTGTCTGTCTGTCTGTCTGTCTGTCTGTCTGTGTGTGTGTGGCAGGGCTTGCCGACCAATACTGTCACACCAGTTGCTATGGGAATTAGCCTCAGAGATTAATATTTTGCATCAGCTTGGGTGTTTCAGTGGTCGAGCAACGATGCTGCCAGAGAATTGATATTCATCGTATTTTGGGTTCGGTAGGATCTTTGGCCTTACTCCCCACTCCTAACAGTATAATATATACACACACACACAGTTTGTTTTGTTGACATTTAGATGTCAACTATTAACAGCTTTTTTCTTTCCCCTTCTCCTGCCCAGGCTTGACACTTGACATTTAAATATAGCGCTTCCCAATTATTAGCATGTCATTGCCCTATGCTAATAAGTTGCGGGCTAACCCCTGTTGTACAAGTAGATAACAATTAACCATGATGGGGCTAAAACATGGCCACTGCCAAAGTGCTGAGGCGTGTCACAATTATTCCATTGAAAAACAACAACGCCTGAATAAAGGGTGTAAGCTAGAGAAAAATATCTGCAGTGAAGTTATAGCATGGTGATGCTAGCATGGTGATGCTAGCATGGTGATGCTAGCATGGTGATGCTAGCATGGTGATGCTAGCATGGTGATGCTAGCATGGTGATGCTAGCATGGTGATGCTAGCATGGTGATGCTAGCATGGTGATGCTAGCATGGTGATGCTAGCATGGTGATGCTAGCATGGTGATGCTAGCATGGTGATGCTAGCATGGTGATGCTAGCATGGTGATGCTAGCATGGTGATGCTAGCATGGTGTAGCATAGTGCATCTTTCTACCTGAGCTCCCCTATGCTGTGGGCAGTAATATGGAGAAGCAGGCCTCTTGCCATGCACTAAGTGCTCTGGGAAAGAGAATAAATGTATTAGTCCCAGATGGGAGGGAACAAATTGTCTGTGGCAGCCACACTCCTACCCTGTCGGGGGGGGGCAAGCCTATTCCAGTGAGCAGGAGAGGCAGCCCATTCACCATAAATGCAGACTTCAAGCCTCGACTCAAATGACTTCCTCAATTCTTTGGGATTTTGGTATATGTGAACCGCCAAACACGTCAAATGTCAACAACTACCTCGATAGACAGACTTAAAGCTATTCACATGGATTAACTTCAGTCTTGTACTTTATTACCACTGGTGAGTAAACTTCTGTTTGTCTCCCCTAAGGAGGTCTTCATGGCTGTTCTGTTACAACACAGGGGGAAAATACCGACTGGGTTTGATTGACAGCGGTCTTCTTTTTCACACCCGCCGAGATGTATGGCACACTGTCAGAGCACTGCACAGACACACGACATGCATTCTCACGGGTGCGTTTGAGCATTCCGGTGGCTTAACTCCAGCGCAGGCGAGCGGAGAGGGAAATGAGGAGACGTCACGGATTCTTCCCAAGGATACCAGAGGAACAGCTGCTATCACACTGTGTGTGTACGGAGTGCTTTTCAGCAGAAAAATGGGCTCAGAATCAAATCAGAGACAACAATAATAAACAATAAAACAAGTGTTCTGCTTGAAAGTGCGTTTCATGCTGGTGTCGGGAGTACCTCTGTCCTGATCCCGCTGTCACTCATCTCTATTACTGCGCTTTTCACTTCACAGTAGCTCGCCCGAGCAGACACGTGTGTGCGCACACACACACACACACACACACGCACACGCACACACGCACACACGCGCACAGAAACTACACTAGTTTATTATTTTTTGAAAACCCTTGAAAAAGAGCGAGAGAGCTAGACGGAAGTAGAGAGAGAAGGATGCAACAATATCAACACAGCCATCTGGGTAATGGTACCAGGCATTCATCCTCATCAAAGCTTCAGAGTTGCTGGAAGCAGCCAATAATGACGGCTTTTTGACAACCGACAATCAAAACTAAATTACGCTCCCTGAACTTTTCCTGCATACTCCCTCCTCTCCTCCAATCGTCGTCCATTCATGGAGGCAGGAGGACACAGAGGCACATCTGCCACTAAAACCTCCAACCCCACTCTGTATGTACACCCCATGGTTTAGAGCCACAATTGGTGGCTGTAATGAGGAGAGGAGTGTGTGTGCGTGTGTACTGCATAGCCTATGTGTCCATCATCCTTAGTGATGTCCGAGTCAGTTGGTGGTGGGCGTCGGAGTGTGGCCGCAACACCTGCTGCTCCTTTAAAGCTCCAGACTCTGAGAAGAGGGAGGGGAAGTTTACAATTAACCAGGGGTGTATCCATTACAGAAACAATTTAAGAAGCTAACAGAGCAAAACAAGAGTTTCTATTGGACAAATGCAGGTAGGTCCCTCCCCGTTTCGTTCCATTTGATTCCGCTTAAACGTTTTGCAACATAAATCGGCAGAATGAATACACCCAAGATGAACATGTTGTGGAACACATCCTCTTCTTACATCTACCTACATCGTCTCACTAAAGCATGTCTGTGTAACGCAGCTCCACTAATTATTCATGTCAGTACATGTCACATTAACAACATGTCAAAGAGAAATACATTCATTAAAATAGACAACTCTAACTACCATGGTGTATCAAACAATATCCGTGTACTAAAGATAAAGCATCAGCTAAGATGGTGAAATAAATGTCTGAGTCAAAGGTAAAGCACACCAGCAAGCAGCCGTTCTGTCTTTCTGAATGAAGTGCAACGACCGCTGATATGATGACGGACTAACAATCCACATGTAGAGACTGATTGAGGGATGAAGGAATAGATGGATGGCGAAGTGTCCTCTCCACTCAACCACTCTCCCTCTCCTCTTCGCCTGACACGGCTCCGCAGAGCGAGACAGAACATGTTTCAAATCTGTTCTCATCAGTAAGAGGCCATGTTTCCTGTAAAGGTCCCTGGACTGGCAGAGCAGTGTGTGTGTGTGTATGTGTGTGTGTGTGTAGGGGGCTTGCTGATGGTCTTAAGATCTAAGCAGCTCCAGAGATGACGGTGACAGCATACACACACACACACTCCAGGGGACGAACTCACTCCTACCAATCCTCCAAGGCAGAAACCCCCCAGCTTTCTCAATGGGCTGATGGTGATGGAAATAGATGGTGTGGCCAAGGACACACAGGCAACCACCAGGGTTACGGCTCTATTGTTGAACACAAATGTGTGGAGTCGCATGCACACACACACTTTGGTGTGTCTTCATGCTGGCCAGTGATTTATGGGTGTGCCACATGGTGGAGAAATTGTCTGTGTGTTGGAGGGCAGTAGGGGGCCTGCTGGGAGGGAGAGGGTGGGGGGCAGTAGGGGGCCTGCTTGGAGGGAGAGGGTGGGGGGCAGTAGGGAGGCTGCTGAGAGGGAGAGGGTGGGGGGCAGTAGGGGGCCTGCTGAGAGGGAGACGGTGGGGGCCGGTAGGGGGCCTGCTGAGAGGGAGAGGATGGGGGCAGTAGCGGTCATGCTGGGAGGGAGAGGGTGAGGGGCAGTAGGAAGGCTACTGAGAGGGAGAGGGTGAGGGGCAGTAGGAAGGCTACTGAGAGGGAGAGGGTGGGAGCAGTAGGGTGCCTGCTGGGAGGTAGAGGGTGGGGGGCAGTAGGGAGGATGCGGGCAGTAGGGAGGCTGCTGGGAGGGAGAGGGTGGGGGCAGTAGGGAGGCTACTGGGAGGGAGAGGGTGGGGGGCAGTAGGGAGGCTACTGGGAGGGAGAGGGTGGGGGCAGTAGGGAGGCTACTGGGAGGGAGAGGGTGGGGGCAGTAGGGAGGATGCTGGGAGGGAGAGGGTGGGGGCAGTAGGGAGGCTGCTGGGAGGGAGAGGGTGGGGGCAGGAGGGAGGCTGCTGGGGGGGAGAGGGTGGGGGCAGTAGGGAGGCTGCTGGGAGGGAGAGGGTGGGGGCAGTAGGGAGGCTGCTGGGAGGGAGAGGGTGGGGGCAGTAGGGAGGCTACTGGGAGGGAGAGGGTGGGGGCAGTAGGGAGGCTCCTGAGAGGGAGAGGGTGGGGGGCAGTAGGGGGCCTGCTGGGAGGGAGAGGGTGGGGGAGGGGGCCTGCTGGGAGGGAGAGGGTGGGGGAAGTAGGGGGCCTGCTGGGAGGGAGAGGGTGGGGGCAGTAGGGAGGCTGCAGGGAGGGGGGGGGGGCTGCAGGGAGGGAGAGGGGGCAGTAGAGATCATGCAGGGAGGGAGAGGCCTCTGAGCCCAGGTCTTATCTAGCGCATCTGTGGCCAGGAGCTAGGCGGGTCCTCAAAGACCTTGGCCCTGTTCTGGAGCCCCCTCGGGGAATCTTCACCTTCACACACACACACACACACACACACATTCTCCTGTGTGCACACAAGAATACAAATGTTTAATACTTTTCCAAGCTCGTATAAAATCACTCACTCACTCACTCACAGATGCAAACAAACACATTCACCAGACAGCCAAGCCAGAGGACAGCGTCCTACTGATAAGAATAGCTGCAGATGTATAATTGATTTGAGGGGTAATCCGTGATTGCACGCTCCTTATTGCCTTATCGTTTGAAGTCCATCCTTTCCCAGCGCATTCCCTTTGCTTATCCAATTACACAAGAGGGAGCATGTACACGAAATGCCAAGTATGAAACATCAGACCGTTTGAAAAGCTTACTCACAAAACAAGCCTACTCTCTGCATCAACCTTCACCTTCAACACGCCATCAAAAGATGATTTGATTTCCATCATTCAAAGGGGTTTCGAGGAGTGCGTTTTTTTCCAAAGGTTCCCTTTGATGAACACGGTTTACATGACAGAAAAAAAACTGACGGAAAAATGGCCCCTTCAAACACAGGACACTTGAGAGTATCCATTCAATGTACTGTGTGGAAACACTACTCTGTTGTCTAAAGAATGTTCAACTGAACAACACTGAGGTTGAGTTAACAGCCCCATTATGGTATAAGAACTGGACTGGGACCCTTACCATTCAAACTATGGGGTTAAAGCTTCTAGAATAAGTAGAAATAACAGTCTATTTTCTAATGATCGTAAAGGAGGCTAAACACACGCACACACACTCACTCATTGGAGATAAGTAAGGCACATTCTCCACACCAATTACCCCGCTCTACTCTCGCTGTGGGTTGCCTGGCGAGTTTAGGCTGTTTACAGTGTGTGTGTGCGCGTTTGTAGGGGTGATTTTCAGGGGTGGGACCTACGCAACCCTGGTGGGACCTACGCAACCCTGGTGGGACCTACGCAACCCTGGTGGGACCTACGCAACCCTGGTGGGACCTACGCAACCCTGGTGGGACCTACACAACCCTGGTGGGACCTACACAACCCTGGTGGGACCTACACAACCCTGGTGGGACCTACGCAACCCTGGTGGGACCTACGCAACCCGGTGGGACCTACACAACCCTGGTGGGACCTACACAACCCTGGTGGGACCTACACAACCCTGGTGGGACCTACACAACCCTGGTGGGACCTACACAACCCTGGTGGGACCTACACACCCTGGTGGGACCTCGCACCCTGGTGGGACCTACGCAGCCCTGGTGGGACCTACGCAACCCTGGTGGGACCACGCAACCCTGGTGGGACCTACGCAACCCTGGTGGGACCTACACAACCCTGGTGGGACCTACGCAGCCCTGGTGGGACCTACGCAACCCTGGTGGGACCTCGCACGCAACCCTGGTGGGACCTACGCAGCCCTGGTGGGACCTACCCTGGTGGGACCTACGCAACCCTGGTGGGACCTACACAACCCTGGTGGGACCTACACAACCCTGGTGGGACCCTGGTGGGACCTACGCAACCCTGGTGGGGAGCCCTGGTGGGACCTACACAACCCTGGTGGGACCTACACAACCCTGGTGGGACCTACACAACCCTGGTGGGACCTACACAACCCTGGTGGGACCTACACAACCCCGGTGGGACCTACACAACCCTGGTGGGACCTACGCAACCCTGGTGGGACCTACGCAACCCTGGTGGGACCTACGCAACCCTGGTGGGACCTACACAACCCTGGTGGGACCTACACAACCCTGGTGGGACCTACACAACCCTGGTGGGACCTTACTCCTCTACCTCCTTGTGCTCGATAAAAATGTGCTTTTGCTGTGGTAAACACTCTTTTACGCTTCAAGGGAGAAATGGAGACAATAGTCGGCCTCCTGGTGTGTAGATCCACCTGCCAAGTGGCTGGAGTGCTATATGTTAAATCAAATCTTCCCTGTCACATGCGCTGAATACAGGTGCAGCTAGACTTTACCGTGAAACGCTTACCTACGAGGCCTTTCCGAACAATGCAGGCCCTTCAAGTGTAGATGAGAGGGAAACAATATGGCCATTCCTCCATCCTCCTCTGAGCTGTGAGTCTGTCTTCATTCCATATGAATGTAACTCTATAAACCAGGCAGACTGGATAAACCCAGCTTGGCCTTCCAAAGATGAGCTGGGGTGGATGGTTAATGCTCCACAACGGGTTAGGCTGGGTTTTACCGTCACTAAGATGTAAATTAGAGGGTAAACAGTGTTAGCCCCTCTACAGACGTAGGCTGAACTGAAATGAGAGAGACTGAGGGATGCCTGTAGGTATATAGGGACCTTATGGATGAAGACACTGTTGAAAACCAATCTGTTCCATTTTCTTCATGTCCCTCCTTTCCCTACTGTCTCTTTTTAGACCAAATCAGAGGCTTGTTTTATCAAGACAGATAATGGCGTGACGTTCTGTGGGCGAAAGTTGAGCCAACGAGTTGGTCGTCTTTCATTGGGCGTTGGGTATAACAGCCATTGTTACACACGTATGTATGTGAAGGGGATGGAAGGAAGACTGAGAGACAAGGGGAGAAAGAGCAGGAAATTGCATTGCCTATTCAATAGGCCAATAAGATTAGACAGGGAGAGAGAGAGAGAGAGAGAGAGAGAGAGAGAGAGAGAATTACCATAGAAATTATGTTTCAAGCAGAAAATGACAGGGGTCCCTCTCACAAGCCAAACTGATTCTGTTCGGGGTGGCAGAGAGAAAACTGCGGTGAAGAGAACAATAAAACTATATTTTATTGTTCCGTTAATGAAACGTACGGCTTGAAAAAAATAAACTGTCTACTGTGTATATACAGTACATGTGGACCTTTGCGGTTGTAAAAACTGGTTTCTCATTTTGCCACGGTAAAATGAGAAACCGCCCCACTTCCTGATTGGGTCACCTGATCCAGGTGAGTTATGATGGAACACATGACAGACACAGGTGGATTCTCATAACAGGAGATGGTGTACTATCATTTTTGGTTTTCAGTAACAGTCTGTGCCTACAGAATATGATGAGAACTCTCATATTTCCACACTGCTGCAACAGATACCTCCCCTATGGAGGAACACGGCTAACCTTTAAAGTCCCAAACACTAGATACTGATTACATTTGGTATGAGAAAAGCAATCTTGGGAAGCCATTAACAGATTGCAGATTGATTGGAGACAGTCTGTAAGGCGTAAGGCCCTAGAGACAGTCTGTAAGGCGTAAGGCCCTAGAGACAGTCTGTAAGGCGTAAGGCCCTAGAGACAGTCTGTAAGGCGTAAGGCCCTAGAGACAGTCTGTAAGGCGTAAGGCCCTAGAGACAGTCTGTAAGGCGTAAGGCCCTAGAGACAGTCTGTAAGGCGTAAGGCCCTAGAGACAGTCTGTAAGGCGTAAGGCCCTAGAGACAGTCTGTAAGGCGTAAGGCCCTAGAGACAGTCTGTAAGGCGTAAGGCCCTAGAGACCGTCTGTAAGGCGTAAGGCCCTAGAGACCGTCTGTAAGGCGTAAGGCCCTAGAGACCGTCTGTAAGGCGTAAGGCCCTAGAGACAGTCTGTAAGGTGTAAGGCCCTAGAGACAGTCTGTAAGGCGTAAGAATCCTAGAGACAGTCTGTAAGGCATAAGGCCCTAGAGACAGTCAGTCCTGGTCGGTGGACACATTTCCGAGACCATGTGTCTGGGTTTCCCCCTCAATCCTCAATTCAAAAGCTATTTTTCTAGAAAGTGTGGACTGTAATAAGCAGTGGGCAGAAGCGCTAATGGCCAAGATGTTAACAGTTTGCTGACTTGTGGATATTGTGCCTGCCGAGCAAGGCATTGTGTTAGAGACACAATCAGGGGTGCAACTGCTGGTGTTATCAGTGGGTGGATTACGGTGTTTGCAGCAGAGCGGGATGGGAGATCGGTTGGTACAGTAATAGAGATGTCACATTGCTTTATGACCCAATAATGGAGGGAGGCTCGCACTAACAGCAATCTGTCTGGTTTGGGCTTATCTTGCAGGAAAATGACAAAGAGGTGGTGGTAGATGTGTGTGTGTGTGTGTGTGTGTGTGTGTGTGTGTGTGTGTGTGTGTGTGTGTTCCCTTGCACGTTTGTGGGATTCCTTCTGCATCATCAGCAAATGAATCTCGTGCTGAGAAAATTTAACGTGCCGTCTGAGTCAAAATGGTTGTGTATTGTTAGAGTTTTAATGGGGTTTTATTCTTCCAAGAACAGGGCCGGGGACCAGAATGTTGCTGCAGACCGGCAGAATGTTGTTCTCATGTGAACAGGGCCGGGGGGACCGGCTGAACAGGGCAGACCGGCAGAATGTTGTTCTCATGTGAACAGGGCCGGGACCGGCTGCAGACCGGCAGAATGTTGTTCTCATGTGAACAGGGCCGGGCAGAATGTTGTTCTCGGGGACCGGCTGCAGACCGGCAGAATGTTGTTCTCACGTGAACAGGGCCGGGGACCGGCTGCAGACCGGCAGAATGTTGTTCTCATGTGAACAGGGCCGGGACCGGGGACCGGCTGCAGACCCGGCAGAATGTTGTTCTCACGTGAACAGGGCCGGGGGCTGCAGACCGGCAGAATGTTGTTCTCATGTGAACAGGGCCGGCAGAATGGGGAGGGCCGGTACCAGCTGCAGACCGGCAGAATGTTGTTCTCATGTGAACAGGGCCGGGGACCGGCTGCAGACCGGCAGAATGTTGTTCTCATGTGAACAGGGCCGGGGACCGGCTGCAGACCGGCAGAATGTTGTTCTCATGTGAACAGGGCCGGGGACCGGCTGCAGACTGGCAGAATGTTGTTCTCATGTGAACAGGGCCGGGGACCGGCTGCAGACCGGCAGAATGTTGTTCTCATGTGAACAGGGCCGGGGACCGGCTGCAGACCGGCAGAATGTTGTTCTCATGTGAACAGGGCCGGGGACCGGCTGCAGACCGGCAGAATGTTGTTCTCATGTGAACAGGGCCGGGGCCCGGCTGCAGACTGGCAGAATGCATTCTATACATCTACTGTACCTCAATGAAGGGAAACTACTTCCAACAGCCTGATGCAGTGTGTAAGTGTGTGTGGTTCTATAAAGTCATGTGGTGAGCAGCAATTTTTCATGTGTCAGGCTTGTCCGTGCTGGACTGATCCCTCAGGTGGTGATTGGGGTCAGAGTAGCACGCTGGGGAGGGATGTGTGCTTTGCGTGATCACCATTAATCTACACACACACACACACACACACACACACACACACACACACACACACACACACACACACACACACACACACACACACACACACACACACACACACACACACACACACACACACACACCTCTCTGTGCTGTCGCCTTCTGCTGACAGCTGTTCCTGCGCCGTAAAGATCAAGATTTTTTTTCTTCTAATGTCCTCTTCTCAGCAGCCTCACTGCAAACAGGCGTTGGTACTAGAGCAGTGAACGCACACACAGGCACACAGGACATCAGCACACAAAACACATCTCAAAAATACACTTTTAAAGCTACAATTTATGGCACTCCTTGGTGCTGTAGGTATCAATAGTGGAGGAACTGATAAGATTGTGAGCTCCTGCATAGTGGGGACTTAAGATGGAGGCACGTGATACCTCTCTATTTCTTAACTTTAACAATAATTATCCCCAGGAACAGAGATGTCATTGGTCAAGATGCCTTTTAAGAGTGTGTTTTTCCCCCAGTTAGGGAGGCAGGCAGGGAGTCAGGCAGGCCGGCTGGCCTATATGAGATTTCATTTGCCTGCTGGAAGGAATGAAGCATGAGAGAGAGGGAAGAGAAGAGGACGAAAGGAGGAGAGGACCGTGGTGCCTAAGGGGAAAGGGGAGTGAGGGAGCACCTCAGCGGAAGAGGTCATCCTGGCTATCAACTCTCTCCCCCCACCGGTCAACACAGGGCTGCCCTAAACCCACTTCACACAGACGGGCCTGTGCACACAGATACACTGATAGTGTACATTTCACCCTTTTTATTGTACCTTTATTTAACTAGGAAAGTCAGTTAAGAACAAATTCTTATTTTCAATGACGGCCTAGGAACAGTGGGTTAACTGGTCTAGGAACAGTGGGTTAACTGACTGTTCAGGGGCAGAACGACAGATTTGTACCTTGTCAGCTCGGGGGTTTGAACTTGCAACCTTCCGGTTACCAGTCCAACACTCTAATCACTAGGCTACCCTGCCGCCTCTACACTCTAACCACTAGGCTACCCTGCCGCCTCTACACTCTAACCACGAGGCTACCCTGCCGCCTCTACACTCTAACCACGAGGCTACCCTGCCGCCTCTACACTCTAACCACGAGGCTGCCCTGCCGCCTCTACACTCTAACCACTAGGCTGCCCTGCCGCCCTCTACACTCTAACCACTAGGCTGCCCTGCCGCCTCTACACTCTAACCACGAGGCTGCCCTGCCGCCTCTACACTCTAACCACGAGGCTACCCTGCCGCCTCTACACTCTAACCACGAGGCTACCCTGCCGCCTCTACACTCTAACCACGAGGCTACCCTGCCGCCTCTACACTCTAACCACTAGGCTACCCTGCCGCCTCTACACTCTAACCACTAGGCTACCCTGCCGCCTCTACACTCTAACCACTAGGCTACCCTGCCGCCTCTACACTCTAACCACTAGGCTACCCTGCCGCCTCTACACTCTAACCACTAGGCTACCCTGCCGCCCTAACATGTGTAACATGCCATATGTCCTATTACAGTCATTTCATGGACTAAAATGTAAGACCACAAAGGCATGGTGGCATCTTGCCACTGGCAGACAGACGGGGCCGAGAAAAACCCTTTCCCAACAATCCCAGTAGTGTTTCAGGGTAGCCCTGCGACATGCTGAAAGAGTCGTCTCGTCTAACGAGAGAACATGTATTAAAAGCTGGCTTTGAGATGTGTTTTCCATGTCCATTGGGCTTTCAGTCATAAATAGACACTGGCATCTCCTTTCCCTCCGCTGGCTCCCTCTCTATTTATCTGACATCACTCCTTCTCCCGTTCCTCCATCATTTCCTCTCTCTCTCTCTCTCTCTCTCTCTGCTCGTGTCCTCCTCCCTTTGCACATCAGCTTTTCACACTCTGGTCCTCTGAAACCATCTCTTCTCCCTCTTTCCCTCCCTCCCTCTGTTTGACCGTCTCCGTCAGGGAAAGTAAGAACACTTGAAGCCATGGTCAAACTCTCCAGGCGACCCTACATAGACCTCTTCTACTCACAGCATGGCCCAGTGTTATAACACTCGCTGAAACTATATGAACCAAAATGGCCCCCATCTGTTACCTGATTGGTGGTCATATCCCCGTGGGTGTACGTGGTACATTCTCCCCATTCAAAAAGCACAACCACATTTTACAATGGGTTCTGTAAGTGTGTGTTGGTTCTCAGTTGCATCCTGCCCAGGTGCAGGCCCAGTTTGTGGAACTAAATGGGATTGTCAGTACTTGCCTGGTGCTAGGCTGCAAGGCTGTTTAGTCTCAGTAATTGCCTGGTGCTAGGCTGCAAGGCTGTTTAGTCTCAGTACTTGCCTGGTGCTAGGCTGCAAGGCTGTTTAGTCTCAGTACTTGCCTGGTGCTAGGCTGCAATGCTGTTTAGTCTCAGTACTTGCCTGGTGCTAGGCTGCAAGGCTGTTTAGTCTCAGTACTTGCCTGGTGCTAGGCTGCAAGGCTGTTTAGTCTCAGTACTTGCCTGGTGCTGGGCAGCTTAGTCTCAGTACTTGTCTGGTGCTAGGCTGCAAGGCTGTTTAGTCTCAGTACTTGCCTGGTGCTAGGCTGCCAGGCTGGTTAGTCTCAGTACTTGCCTGGTGCCAGGCTGTTTAGTCTCAGTACTTGCCTGGTGCCAGGCTGCTAGGCTGTTTAGTCTCAGTACTTGCCTGGTGCTAGGCTGTTTAGTCTCAGTACTTGCCTGGTGCTAGGCTGCCAGGCTGTTTAGTCTCAGTACTTGCCTGGTGCTAGGCTGCAAGGCTGTTTAGTCTCAGTACTTGCCTGGTGCTGGGCAGCTTAGTCTCAGTACTTGTCTGGTGCTAGGCTGCAAGGCTGTTTAGTCTCAGTACTTGCCTGGTGCTAGGCTGCCAGGCTGGTTAGTCTCAGTACTTGCCTGGTGCCAGGCTGTTTAGTCTCAGTACTTGCCTGGTGCCAGGCTGCCAGGCTGTTTAGTCTCAGTACTTGCCTGGTGCTAGGCTGCAAGGCTGTTTAGTCTCAGTACGTGCCTGGTGCTAGGCTGCTAGGCTGTTTAGTCTCAGTACTTGCCTGGTGCTAGGCTGCTTAATCTCAGTACTTGCCTGGTGCTAGGCTGCCAGGCTGTTTAGTCTCAGTACTTGCCTGGTGCTAGGCTGTTTAGTCTCAGTACTTGCCTGGTGCTAGGCTGCCAGGCTGTTTAGTCTCAGTACTTGCCTGGTGCTAGGCTGTTTAGTCTCAGTACTTGCCTGGTGCTAGGCTGCAAGGCTGTTTAGTCTCAGTACTTGCCTGGTGCTAGGCTGCAAGGCTGTTTAGTCTCAGTACTTGCCTGGTGCTAGGCTGCAAGGCTGTTTAGTCTCAGTACTTGCCTGGTGCTGGGCAGCTTAGTCTCAGTACTTGCCTGGTGCTGGGCAGCTTAGTCTCAGTACTTGTCTGGTGCTGGGCTGCAAGGCTGTTTAGTCTCAGTACTTGCCTGGTGCTGGGCAGCTTAGTCTCAGTACTTGCCTGGTGCTGGGCAGCTTAGTCTCAGTACTTGTCTGGTGCTAGGCTGCAAGGCTGTTTAGTCTCAGTACTTGCCTGGTGCTGGGCAGTTTAGTCTCAGTACTTGTCTGCCTGGCTGCAAGGCTGTTTAGTCTCAGTACTTGCCTGGTGCTAGGCTGTTTAGTCTCAGTACTTGCCTGGTGCTAGGCTGTTTAGTCTCAGTACTTGCCTGGTGCTAGGCTGTTTAGTCTCAGTACTTGCCTGGTGCCAGGCTGTTTAGTCTCAGTACTTGCCTGGTGCTAGGCTGTTTAGTCTCAGTACTTGCCTGGTGCTAGGCTGTTTAGTCTCAGTACTTGCCTGGTGCTAGGCTGCCAGGCTGTTTAGTCTCAGTACTTGCCTGGTGCTAGGCTGCAAGGCTGTTTAGTCTCAGTACTTGCCTGGTGCTGGGCAGCTTAGTCTCAGTACTTGCCTGGTGCTGGGCAGCTTAGTCTCAGTACTTGTCTGGTGCTGGGCTGCAAGGCTGTTTAGTCTCAGTACTTTCCTGGTGCTGGGCAGCTTAGTCTCAGTACTTGTCTGGTGCTGGGCAGCTTAGTCTCAGTACTTGTCTGGTGCTAGGCTGCAAGGCTGTTTAGTCTCAGTACTTGCCTGGTGCTGGGCAGCTTAGTCTCAGTACTTGTCTGGTGCTAGGCTGCAAGGCTGTTTAGTCTCAGTACTTGCCTGGTGCTAGGCTGTTTAGTCTCAGTACTTGCCTGGTGCTAGGCTGTTTAGTCTCAGTACTTGCCTGGTGCTAGGCTGTTTAGTCTCAGTACTTGCCTGGTGCTAGGCTGTTTAGTCTCAGTACTTGCCTGGTGCTAGGCTGTTTAGTCTCAGTACTTGTCTGGTGCTAGGCTGTTTAGTCTCAGTACTTGCCTGGTGCTAGGCTGTTTAGTCTCAGTACTTGTCTGGTGCTAGGCTGTTTAGTCTCAGTACTTGTCTGGTGCTAGGCTGTTTAGTCTCAGTACTTGCCTGGTGCTAGGCTGTTTAGTCTCAGTACTTGCCTGGTGCTAGGCTGTTTAGTCTCAGTACTTACCTGGTGCCAGGCTGTTTAGTCTCAGTACTTACCTGGTGCTAGGCTATTTAGAATTCAGAGAGCTTGGGCACACAGAAGAGTCCAATTGGCAAGCATTAGATGGAACAATGAGACTATGGCATCGCCACCCACACACACACAGAGCGCACACGCACACACGCAGCGCACACACACACGCAGCGCACGCACACACGCAGCGCACACACACACGCAGCGCACACACACACACGCAGCGCAGCGCACACGCAGCGCACACACACACGCAGCGCACACACACACGCACGCAGCACACACACACACACACAGCGCACACACGCAGCGCACACACACACACACGCAGCGCACACACGCAGCGCACACACACGCAGCACACACGCAGCACACACACGCAGCGCACACACACACACACACGCAGCGCACACACACACACGCAGCGCACACACACACACACACACGCAGCGCACACACACACACACACACACACACAGCGCACACACACGCAGCGCACACATACGCAGCGCAAATAGCCTCAATACCCTACTCAACAAATTGGACGCAGTCTATCACAGTGCAATCCGTTTTGTCACCAAAGCCCCATATACTACCCACCATTGCGACCTGTACGCTCTCGTTGGCTGGCCCTCGCTTCATACTCGTCAACAAACCCACTGGCTCCATGTCATCTACAAGACCCTGCAAGGTAAAGTCCCCCCTTATCTCAGCTCGCTGGTCACCATAGCAGCACCCACCTGTAGCACGTGCTCCAGCCGGTATATCTCTCTAGTCACCCCCAAAACCAATTCTTTCTTTGGCCGCCTCTCCTTCCAGTTCTCTATTGCCAATGACTGGAACAAACTACAAAAATCTCTGAAACTGGAAACACTTATCTCCCTCACTAGCTTTAAGCACCAACTGTCAGAGCAGCTCACAGATTACTGCACCTGTACATAGCCCACCTATAATTTAGCCCAAACAACTACCTCTTTCCCAACTGTATTTAATTCATTTATTTATTTTGCTCCTTTGCACCCCATTATTTTTATTTCTACTTTGCACATTCTTCCATTGCAAATCTACCATTCCAGTGTTTTACTTGCTATATTGTATTTACTTTGCCACCATGGCCTTTTTTTGCCTTTACCTCCCTTACCTCACCTCATTTGCTCTCATCGTATATAGACTTCTTTATACTGTATGTTTGTTTTACTCCATGTATAACTCGTGTCCTTGTGTGTCGAACTGCTTTGCACACACACACACGCATACGCAGCGCACACACACACGCATACGCAGCGCACACACGCATACGCAGCGCACACACACACGCATACGCAGCGCACACACACGCAGCGCACACACACGCAGCGCACACACACACACACACAGCACACACACACGCAGCACACACACACGCAGCGCACACACACACGCAGCGCACACACACGCAGCGCACACACACGCAGCGCACACACACGCAGCGCACACACACGCAGCACACACACACGCAGCGCACACACACACGCAGCGCACACACACACGCAGCGCACACACGCAGCGCACACGCAGCACACACACACGCAGCGCACACGCAGCGCACACACACACGCAGCGCACACGCAGCGCACACACACACGCAGCGCACAAACAGCGCACATACACACGCAGCGCACACACAGCGCACATACACACGCAGCGCACACACAGCGCACATACACACGCAGCGCACACACAGCGCACATACACACGCAGCGCACACACAGCGCACATACACACGCAGCGCACACATACACACGGTAAGTTGTGAAATGAGACTGAGAATTGCACTTCTGAAGCAGTCAGAACACAGATGAAAAGGGCAATTTAGACAGTGTATCATCTGAGCCAGTGACAATCCTAAAGACACCCCACACTGAGCCCAAGTCTTACCCGGTGTACGATGGCCAGTAGCATATCTGTAATTCAATGTTTGTGGTAAAAAAAAAATGCCTAAGACACATGATAAATAAGTAATCGTACTAAATAAATAACATTTTAAAAAAGAGAACTGGAAAAAAAAAACATTTGAAAATTTTTGTGGGATTCAGAGGGATCCAATTTTTCATGGGTGATGTTATCAATTTTGTCAGTTTACACAGAGTAGCGCTGTTTTAAGAACGCCTAACAAGCTTGTGGATTAACGCAAAGAGACAGACTTGCAGTAAGCGAGAAAAAGGGATATTTTTTCCTCCATAAATTTACGTTCCTTCTAATCTCTTTAGGTTCTTTCCTGTTTATCACATTGAAAACATGTGTACGCTGTGCACACACTAATACACACAAACAACCTCAGAGTTATTTGCAAAACATCCTCTTCGCTCCACGTCCTTGAGAATCACACAATAAGGCACACTCCTTTCAACTTCAACACCATAGTAACAATACACCCCCCTCACCACCCCCCTCACAACCTTCCCTAACCCTAAAGGAATGCAATTTTCCACAGGCTGACAGAAGGGTCTCAACTCAGAGTAGACAGACTTGCTAATTCAATAAGCCACTCATGGAGGAAGGTCTATGTTGAAGCATGATGGGAAGCTGAT
Organism: Oncorhynchus keta; assembly: GCF_023373465.1. NCBI lineage: Eukaryota > Metazoa > Chordata > Actinopteri > Salmoniformes > Salmonidae > Oncorhynchus > Oncorhynchus keta. Next base: position 71,760,018 of record NC_068448.1, read on the forward strand.
GGAAAGCATTAGGCCACCTGAGTAGCCAGTAGCTAGGATACTTAGCCTGGAGTTCTACAGAGGCCTGTCAGGGGCATCACTCACACCGACCAACATTAGATAGGAAGCCAACTTCCTTAGTGTTAGGGTTGTATAGGTGGCAGGTGCACATTGATGAGGCAAGAGTGATCAAAACCTAAGTAGTAATCAACATGACAAATTAGACATTTCTATTGGGCTTGTTCTAGCAATCCTCTCCGACTCATTAAAAGCAGAAAGAAACCCAGAGGGTGTTTGTTTTACGGAAGTTATGTCAGAATTTAAGTGGTCAGCAGAGGCAGCGGTAGCCAGAGGAGCTAGTCAGTTTTAGGTATGCAAGTATTCGTTGTTGTGTGGTATGCGTGTTGGTTGAATGCACTGGGTCCCGACCCCAGAGTAGTATAAGGGGAACTAGCCTGGGCATGTCCTGACAGACCTCCCAGTCTACTCCAGCATCAGGCATCTCCTCTATCTAACCAACACTGTTACAAGGAAAATTGCCTGTCTTATCGCTCAGATGTTCCCCTTTCAGTAGCTAGGTTTCCATCTAATTGGTGACAGATTCTAAAATCTGCATAAAAACCAATATGCACATTTTCCCACCAGAGTTGTTTATCAAATTCACTTGTTGCAGGTAAAATGCTGTGCATGATGATGTAGTGCACATTGAAATAGATTTTGCAGTTAAATTCTCATGTACCAAATAAAAAAATACAACTCCATCACATTTTCCACTCTACTGATGTGTTTCTCACAAAAATGTTTAGCTTTATACAGCCAGGGAGCCCACTCTGGCACGTGTACAGCCAGTGAGCCCACTCTGGCACGTGTACAGCCAGTGAGCCCACTCTGGCACGTGTACAGCCAGTGAGCCCACTCTGGCACGTGTACAGCCAGTGAGCCCACTCTGGCACGTGTACAGCCAGTGAGCCCACTCTGGCACGTGTACAGCCAGTGAGCCCACTCTGGCACGTGTACAGCCAGTGAGCCCACTCTGGCACGTGTACAGCCAGTGAGCCCACTCTGGCACGTGTACAGCCAGTGAGCCCACTCTGGCACGTGTACAGCCAGTGAGCCCACTCTGGCACGTGTACAGCCAGTGAGCCCACTCTGGCACGTGTACAGCCAGTGAGCCCACTCTGGCACGTGTACAGCCAGTGAGCCCACTCTGGCACGTGTACAGCCAGTGAGCCCACTCTGGCACGTGTACAGCCAGTGAGCCCACTCTGGCACGTGTACAGCCAGTGAGCCCTCTGGCACGTGTACAGCCAGTGAGCCCACTCTGGCACGTGTACAGCCAGTGAGCCCACTCTGGCACGTGTACAGCCAGTGAGCCCACTCTGGCACGTGTACAGCCAGTGAGCCCACTCTGGCACGTGTACAGCCAGTGAGCCTGGCACGTGTCAGCCAGTGAGCCCACTCTGGCACGTGTACAGCCAGTGAGCCCACTCTGGCACGTGTACAGCCAGTGAGCCCACTCTGGTAGCCAGTGAGCCCACTCTGGCACGTGTACAGCCAGTGAGCCCACTCTGGCACGTGTACAGCCAGTGAGCCCACTCTGGCACGTGTACAGCCAGTGAGCCCACTCTGGTACGTGTACAGCCAGTGAGCCCACTCTGGTACGTGTACAGCCAGTGAGCCCACTCTGGTACGTGTACAGCCAGTGAGCCCACTCTGGTACGTGTACAGCCAGTGAGCCCACTCTGGTACGTGTACAGCCAGTGAGCCCACTCTGGTACGTGTACAGCCAGTGAGCCCACTCTGGTACGTGTACAGCCAGTGAACCCACTCTGGTACGTGTACAGCCAGTGAGCCCACTCTGGTACGTGTACAGCCAGTGAGCCCACTCTGGTAGGTGTACAGCCAGTGAGCCCACTCTGGTAGGTGTACAGCCAGTGAGCCCACTCTGGTAGGTGTACAGCCAGTGAGCCCATTCTGGTATGTGTACAGCCAGTGAGCCCACTCTGGTAAGTGTACAGCCAGTGAGCCCAATCTGGTGTTGGTGCATGTGTTCTAGTCAACAGCCAGCAGATACAGTGTGGGTATAGCGTACATGATGAGATCATTATGGACAAAAGAGCAAGATATTATTTATTTGTCAAACAGCAGCCAAACACTGATGATCATGTCACGAGAATAAACCCTTCAATATTTATTGGGAAGTAGCATCAAGCTCATACCGTGCACTTTCACCCCCCTGTGAAGCTCATCATAACTTATTTCATCTGTAAGCTAATAAACTGCATGCTTTCCCTGTCGAGTTGTAGTGGGAGGACCACAGAACACCATGTCATTCCAAATGTACTTTCATATGATGGCTATTATAACAATATTTGCACATAAAAGCATTTCCGCCAACATTTCTCACATAATTACATTTACCGACCAAAAGATCCCACCTTGTGTAGCAGGTTCTGTCGACATTTGGAAAGTTTACCGTCAAATTTCCATCACCCACACATCCCCCACCTCTTTTTCCTCTTCGTACACATTTTGACATTTACATCTTAGTCATTTAGCAGACACACTTATTTAGAGGGACTTCCAGTGGTGATTGCATACAATTTTTCATACTGGTCCCCCGTAGGAATCGAACCCACAACCCTGGTGTTGCAAGCACCATGCTCTACCAACTGAGCTAGCTGGGACCTCACCGCCACTAAGTGTCACCCACACTTACCCCACCTCTTTTTCTTTCCCATGTTCTCCCCCATCTAGTTTACTCTCATCTTCTCCCCCATTCTACATCTCCCTCAAGTCCCTCAAGTCTACTTCGCCACCATTTTAAATTCAGTCACCCCTATATGAGGTAATTGCCTATAAAGATGAGATTGGCTAAAGCACAGCAGATGCTTGTCCTGTCTGTCCCAGCACTAAAACATGTCTCTATTGGATATGGGTCCACTAAGAGACCTCTCTTCTCTGCTAACGACCAAGATTGAAAAACTGGGCAAAACACAATCTGTCTGTCCACGATTGATTTACTCCTGAGGAGGTTGTTGACAAACTATTGCACCTGTTTAATTAGCGGGATAATTGTGTGCTGTTTGTTTGTAGCCCAGGGGGGTGCCTTGTGAATAGCGCTAATGTTTCCTTCGCTCCATTAGAGGAGAAGCTCCTGCCCCCCGTGGTACGCGCCAAGACAATGCTTCAGGTGCAGCCTGGACTTCTGGCTCCTCTGCTTACGCAGCGCTGGAGAGGAGATGAGATGGGGGGTAAACAACGTCACACAGCGGGCTAATGAATTTAGCATTAGCCGCTAATGTAGCCTCCAAACAAGCAGCAGCCCCTCCAGTTAAGAGCAGCTAGCCGTGAGACGCCTCAGAAAACAGCAAGGGAGTTTCTTTTACTTAGATGCTGACGATTAAGTAGCACTGTGTTTGACTGGAATTGAATAAAAAAATAGGCATAAAATGTGGCTCTTACAGATAGGAAACAATAACTGAAAATCTGATTGATTGTGATCTAATTGTTTTTGTATGAAAATCTATAATGAATAGTGATATGCCTAAAAGTATTGGTCAGGGGGTGTGGAGTGAAGAATCCATTCAGAATTCCTCTAATGAAAATAGTCATTGATTGAAAATGTAATTTGATTGAAATTGAGCTGCTTTGTCAGGGCGACTTCAGCTCAATTAAAAACAGCAGAACTGCTCTGAGAACAGTGATTATAGAGGGGGTACAAGCCAGGGAACAACCCTCCTCTGAAACCCATAGCAGCTCAGAGGTGGTCAGGTCCTTCAGATAGATACACTGTTCATCCTCCACAAGAGAGGAGTGATTTTGAGATGAAAAATGTAGGGCCATCAATAACCCGTGTCACCCCTGGGTCAGTCCGCCTCTCTCTCTGTGGGTCAGTCCGCCTCCCCTTCTCTGGGTCAGTCCGCCTCTCTCTCTGTGGGTCAGTCCGCCTCTCTCTCTGTGGGTCAGTCCGCCTCTCTCTCTGTGGGTCAGTCCGCCTCTCTCTCTGTGGGTCAGTCCGCCTCCCCTTCTGTGGGTCAGTCCGCCTCTCTCTCTGTGGGTCAGTCCGCCTCCCCTTCTCTGGGTCAGTCCGCCTCCATCACACACAGCCAGGAAGTAAAATGCCTCCTCCCCAATCCCAACAGAACTCACACTGAAAACATGTGATGTCTTGTCAAACGGTTACCAAACCACAGAGAGACAAATACAATTTCAAGCATATATACCTACCAAGCCTCACATACCAAGCTCTAAACATATCAGGCAACACTACTCATGTTCATGACCGTCTAGATCTATAATAGACAATACTGCATATGTATGCTGATATATGTGTGTTAAAAGCCAGCAGTGTGCATTTACAGTGAAGCACTGGTCACCCAGAGCTCCTGCTACAGGGAGAGTGGAGACAGGACACACTGGTCACCCAGAGCTCCTGCTACAGGGAGAGTGGAGACAGGACACACTGGTCACCCAGAGCTCCTGCTACAGGGAGAGTGGAGACAGGACACACTGGTCACCCAGAGCTCCTGCTACAGGGAGAGTGGAGACAGGACCCACTGGTCACCCAGAGCTCCTGCTACAGGGAGAGTGGAGACAGGACCCACTGGTCACCCAGAGCTCCTGCTACAGGAAGAGTGGAGACAGGACACACTGGTCACCCAGAGCTCCTGCTACAGGAAGAGTGGAGACAGGACACACTGGTCACCCAGAGCTCCTGCTACAGGAAGAGTGGAGACAGGACACACTGGTCACCCAGAGCTCCTGCTACAGGGAGAGTGGAGACAGGACACACTGGTCACCCAGAGCTCCTGCTACAGGAAGAGTGGAGACAGGACCCACTGGTCACCCAGAGCTCCTGCTACAGGGAGAGTGGAGACAGGACCCACTGGTCACCCAGAGCTCCTGCTACAGGGAGAGTGGAGACAGGACCCACTGGTCACCCAGAGCTCCTGCTACAGGGAGAGTGGAGACAGGACCCACTGGTCACCCAGAGCTCCTGCTACAGGGAGAGTGGAGACAGGACCCACTGGTCACCCAGAGCTCCTGCTACAGGGAGAGTGGAGACAGGACCCACTGGTCACCCAGAGCTCCTGCTACAGGGAGAGTGGAGACAGGACCCACTGGTCACCCAGAGCTCCTGCTACAGGAGAGTGGAGACAGGACCCACTGGTCACCCAGAGCTCCTGCTACAGGGAGAGTGGAGACAGGACACACTAGTCACCCAGAGCTCCTGCTACAGGGAGAGTGGAGACAGGACCCACTGGTCACCCAGAGATCCTGCTACAGGAGAGTGGAGACAGGACCCACTGGTCACCCAGAGCTCCTGCTACAGGAGAGTGGAAACATGACCCATTGTGCAAAAAACTGGTTGAATCAAAGTTGTTTCCACATCATTTCAATCCCCAAAAATCTACGTGAATCAACACAGAAAACTGATTGGATTTGCATAAAAGTAACATACGGGCATTCCTATATTTATTTGCCCAACTTTGAACCTAAATCCCAATGACATGGTGACATTTTTTGTTAAATTCATGTTGAATTCACGTTAGTTGACAACTCGAACAAAAGTACATCAAAACTAGACGTTGAACTGACGTCTGTGCCCAGTGAGCAAATTCCTTTCCTCTCCTGCAGTCAACACAGGCTCTCTCACATTTCTGTCATGGCCTTTCAATTTCCTGTTGATTCAGACTCACTATTCAAGAGGGCTTACTCTGCTCCATCACTCCCAACAGTCCCCTAGGCCCAGGCCCAGGCCCAGGCCCAGGGGGAAATAAAGCGGTGTGTGTGGAGGTTGGACGGCCAGACAGACTGTTAAAGCCCCTAAGGCCTGATGGGTGGAACGTGAGATCCGGCTACTATCCAACGGCTACTACCTGACTATCCAACGGCTAACTATCTACGGCATTCCGGCTATTTACCCAACTTTTAACCTAAATCCCAATGACATGGCTGACATTAACGGTTAACCTAACTCATGTTGAACTTCACGTACTAGTTGACAACTCGAACAAAAGTACATCAACGGCTACTAGACGGCTGAACTATCTAACGGCTACTGCCCACTGAGCAACTTCCTTTCCTCTCCTGCAGTCAACACAGGCTCTACCTCACTTTCTCATGGCCTTTCAACTTCCTGTAACTGATTCAGACTCACTATTCAAGAGGGCTACTACCTGACTATCCAACGGCTACTATCTAACTATCTAACGGCTACTACCTGACTATCCAAGGGCCAGGCCTGAGGGGGAACGGCTACTACCTGACTATCCAACGGCTACTACCTGACTATTAAACCCTACTACCTGACTATCCAACGGAGACCTAACTATCTCCAACGGCTACTACCTGACTATCCAACGGCTACTATCTAACGGCTACTATCTAACGGCTACTATCTAACGGCTACTATCCAACGGCTACTATCCAACGGCTACTACCTGACTATCCAACGGCTACTACCTGACTATCCAACGGCTACTACCTAACTATCTAACGGCTACTACCTAACTATCTAACGGCTACTACCTAACGGCTACTACCTAACTATCTAACGGCTACTACCTAACTATCTAACGGCTACTACCTAACTATCCAACGGCTACTATATAACGGCTACTACCTAACTACGTAACTATCTAACGGCTACTATCTAACTATCCAACGGCTACTATATAACGGCTACTACCTAACTACGTAACTATCTAACGGCTACTACCTAACGGCTACTACCTAACTACGTAACTATCTAACGGCTACTACCTGACTATCCAACGGCTACTATATAACGGCTACTACCTAACTACGTAACTATCTAACGGCTACTACCTAACTATCTAACGGCTACTACCTGACTATCCAACGGCTACTATATAACGGCTACTACCTAACTATCTAACGGCTACTACCTGACTACCTAACGGCTACTACCTAACTATCTAACGGCTACTACCTAACTATCTAACGGCTACTACCTGACTTTCCAACGGCTACTATATAACGGCTACTACCTAACTACGTAACTATCTAACGGCTACTACCTAACGGCTACTACCTAACGGCTACTACCTAACGGCTACTACCTAACGGCTACTACCTAACGGCTACTACCTAACGGCTACTACCTAACTATCTAACGGCTACTACCTGACTATCCAACGGCTACTATATAACGGCTACTACCTAACTACGTAACTATCTAACGGCTACTATCTAACGGCTACTACCTGACTATCCAACGGCTACTACCTAACTACGTAACTATCTAACGGCTACTACCTAACGGCTACTACATAACGGCTACTACCTAACTATCTAACGGCTAGTACCTGACTATCCAACGGCTACTACCTAACTACGTAACTATCTAAAGGCTACTATCTAACGGCTACTATCTAACTATCTAACGGCTACTATCTAACGGCTACTACCTAACTATCCAACGGCTACTACCTAACTATCCAACGGCTACTACCTGACTATCCAACGGCTACTACCTGACTATCCAACGGCTACTACCTGACTATCCAACGGCTACTACCTGACTATCCAACGGCTACTATCTGACTATCTAACGGCTACTACCTAACGGCTACTACCTAACTATCCAACGGCTACTACCTAACTATCCAACGGCTACTATCTAACTATCCAACGGCTACTATCTAACTATCCAACGGCTACTATCTAACTATCCAACGGCTACTATCTAACGGCTACTACCTAACTACGTAACTATCTAACGGCTACTATCTAACGGCTACTACCTGACTATCCAACGGCTACTACCTAACTACGTAACTATCTAACGGCTACTACCTAACGGCTACTATCTAACGGCTAGTACCTGACTATCCAACGGCTACTACCTAACTACGTAACTATCTAAAGGCTACTATCTAACGGCTACTATCTAACTATCTAACGGCTACTATCTAACGGCTACTACCTAACTATCCAACGGCTACTACCTAACTATCCAACGGCTACTACCTGACTATCCAACGGCTACTACCTGACTATCCAACGGCTACTACCTGACTATCCAACGGCTACTATCTGACTATCCAACGGCTACTATCTGACTATCCAACGGCTACTATCTGACTATCTAACGGCTACTACCTAACGGCTACTACCTAACTATCCAACGGCTACTACCTAACTATCCAACGGCTACTATCTAACTATCCAACGGCTACTATCTAACTATCCAACGGCTACTATCTAACTATCCAACGGCTACTATCTAACTATCCAACGGCTACTATCTAACTATCCAACGGCTACTATCTAACGGCTACTACCTAACTACGTAACTATCTAACGGCTACTATCTAACGGCTACTATCTAACTATCTAACGGCTACTATCTAACTATCTAACGGCTACTATCTAACGGCTACTATCTAACTATCCAACGGCTACTATCTAACTATCCAACGGCTACTATCTAATGGCTACTACCTAACTACGTAACTATCTAACGGCTACTATCTAACGGCTACTATCTAACTATCTAACGGCTACTATCTAACTATCTAACGGCTACTACCTAACGGCTAGTACCTAACTACCTAACGGCTACTACCTAACGGCTACTACCTAACGCCTACTATCTAACTATCTAACGGCTACTATCTAACGGCTACTATCTAACTACCTAACGGCTACTACCTAACTATCTAACGGCTACTATCTAACGCCTACTATCTAACTATCTAACGGCTACTATCTAACGGCTACTATCTAACTATCTAACGGCTACTATCTAACGGCTACTACCTAACTATCTAACGGCTACTACCTAACTATCTAACGGCTACTACCTAACGGCTACTACCTAACTACCTAACGGCTACTACCTAACTACCTAACGGCTACTATCTAACTATCTAACGGCTACTATCTAACGGCTACTATCTAACTATCCAACGGCTACTATCTAACTATCCAACGGCTACTATCTAACTATCCAACGGCTACTAACGGCTACTACCTAACGGCTACTACCTAACTATCTAACGGCTACTACCTAACGGCTACTACCTAACGGCTACTATCTAACGGCTACTATCTAACTACCTAACGGCTACTACCTAACTATCTAACGGCTACTATCTAACGCCTACTATCTAACTATCTAACGGCTACTATCTAACGGCTACTATCTAACGGCTACTATCTAACGGCTACTATCTAACGGCTACTACCTAACTATCTAACGGCTACTACCTAACGGCTACTACCTAACTACCTAACGGCTACTACCTAACTACCTAACGGCTACTACCTAACTACCTAACGGCTACTATCTAACAGCTCCTACCTAACTATCTAATGGACGTTTATTTGTTTGCTGAGTTTATCTAACCGCTGGTATGTAACCGCTGGTATCTAACCGCTGGTATCTAACCGCTGGTATCTAACCGCCGCTGGTATCTAACCGCCGCTGGTATCTAACCGCCGCTGGTATCTAACCGCCGGTATGTAACCGCCGGTATGTAACCGCCGGTATGTAACCGCCGGTATGTAACCGCCGGTATGTAACCGCCGGTATGTAACCGCCGGTATGTAACCGCCGGTATGTAACCGCCGGTATGTAACCGCAGGTATGTAACCGCAGGTATGTAACCGCAGGTATGTAACCGCAGGTATGTAACCGCTGGTATGTAACCGCTGGTATGTAACCGCTGGTATGTAACCGCTGGTATGTAACCGCTGGTATGTAACCGCAGGTATGTAACTGCTAGTATGTAACCGCTGGTATGTAACCGCTGGTATGTAACCGCTGGTATGTAACTGTACAACATCATACTGTATACATGGAAAAAGGGCCTTCTGCCACCCCCATGGTGTGTGTGTGTGTGTGTGCGCACGCGTCTGCATCCCTGCACGTCTTGGGACTCACCGGCACACTTGGTCTTGGCCCTCAGGGGAGGTCCAGGGGCCCCCGTTCCTCCGTCCAGGGGGCGGGTGAGCAGAACGCTGATCTCGTACTCCGTGTCAGGGTCCAGGTGGCCGATCTTGTGCGTGGTCTTGTCCACGGGCTGGTTGTCAATGAGGCTGCCCGCCACTGTGCGGTACTCTACCTCCCGCTCCACGATGGGCCCGTCGCCGTTGATGGAGTTGGCGTTGAGCTGGATCCAGAGGTAGGTGGCGCCCACAGCGGTAAGCTGGGGCGGAGCGATGGGCACCGGGGGTTCTGGGAGACAAGAGGAAGAGATGAGAATTAGATAAGAAGTCTTAAATAGTCATTTCAATTGGTGGACAAATACTGTGAGATTACCTACCAAATGTTAATTATTTATAATATAATAATTATTTTATCCCCAGAGACACTTTATATTCATTCCCTCTGGGTTTTTATTAATACGGTCCAGGAACTGATATAACGTCAACATTATATTGCAAAATATCTGTTCTGTTTCTTGATGATTCATTCGGACTCATTTTGAATACAAGAGAGATGGCAAAAAGCTCTCCACTTATTTAGTTTGTCCTAAACTATAACACGAGAGATGTGATGTTTTGTACATTTTGACATTCGAGGACCAAAACATCTTACCTTCAGAAGAGTTAATATATAAACCTGCAGTCAATGTAGAGAAACACTAAAATTATGCAAATACTACAGGTTCACTCTGCAAACAGAGCAGAACAGAGAGAATTCTCAATTACACCCAACGTGAATCTGCAGAGAAATAGAATGCGTGTTCGCATGATATCGGCGGCTTAAATCTTAAGTAGGAGCAATTAAGTGATTGTGGTGGCGGTGCCTCACACAAAGCCGTGAGTTCTGGGCTGAGGTGGAGAGCACGGTGAAAAAAGGGGAGATCCGAACCGAGGTAATGAGTTAAACCAATTAATTTCCTGACCTTCGCCGGTAGAACAGCCAACCTGAATCCATTACTCATCACTCCCACTGGTCCTGCTCTCTTTCTCCTGGTGACCCATTTCAACAATCTCCCTCTCCTCTACCCAGCGCTCTCTGTCGTCCTGAAGAGACCTCTGAGGAGGATCCATTGTACCAAAGTCAGTCTATCGTGTTCAATTGCCAACAATAAGACAATGAGCCAATTCCTGTCCATTGTGAGGGTGAATGTTTTTGCTCTACCGGGGTGTTTTCAGTGGCGGGTCTAGGGAATGACTGACTCAACTTCCATGGACCCCCCCCCACACTTAGCCTATAGTTGGTACCCTGATGATAGCTTGTCCGACAGGCCAGTCAGGTGTCATGGTGAGATCATGTCTTTTTTATTTGACCTTTATTGAACTAGGCAAGTCAGTTAAGTCTGGCTACTCAGACGCATTTACTACCTGACAAGATAAGACTTGGATATCAGTGACTAATGTGAAGATTTGAACAGACTGAACAGTTTAGTTATCCAGATTTCCTTGCCTATAACATTGTTCTTTATACAGGAAGTGCATATGAGGGGTGAGGACATACACCTTTAGTTTACTGAATATACCGTATATTAGGCTGTTGCTTTCATACAATACATCACGATTTAGAAAAACAGGACCTCGGAGCGCTTTGTCGCCCCTCAGAGGTCTGTGTACTTCACACACACACCATGGCCTCTGATATCGATTGGAACCAGTGAGAACACCAATTACTGGTTAAGTAATGGCTCATCTGTCTTCCTGTCAGCCTGGCCTCATAACGTGTGACTTTTCCGTGAGATAGAAAAGACAGAATGTCTTCCCAGGGGCTGTATGTATCAAGCATCTCACAATACTAGTGCTGATCTAGGACCATCTGTACCTTTTAGATTGAAATGAATGAGATGGACAAGGGGACTTGATCCTAGATCTTCAGTGCTACTATGAGACGCTGTGTGAAATACGGCCCTAGATCTCTGTCTGTAATGTGGGGTTGACGTCTGACTCTGGACTGTGTTTTATAGACTTCAGATATATTATACACACTGGAGTCAATGGAAGTGTCATTATTGGAAACCCTCCAAGTAAACTAGGTAACAACATGGAGCTACTGAAAATAGTTCTGTGTTATTGTTGTGGGTCGTGTGGTGGCATCGGTCAAGCTAAATTCTCTCTCACTCTCCCTCTTGATACTACCCTCCCCCTCTCTCCCATTCTCTTCCCTCTCACTAGATGCCGTCTGCTCCGTGGCCCCAGGAGTTACCCAGTAGTCTCAGGGACACTCTCACAGCATGTGCCAGACCGGACAGACGTCATGGCCGCCCACTTGTTGACCCTCCCTGCATCTCATACCCCTTCCTCTTCCCTGTTTACACCACTCTATACGTTTCATACCTGCGTTTGCATAGTGTTTCTTTCCTTTCATTGAGCCTGCCTGGAATGCCAGCGGGGTTTGCACTTTAGGTACTATTGTGTTGGTCCCATTGCGGCAGTCACCAGACAAGTGCAGGTATTTTTACAAAGACAACACATTTGAATACAGGTCTGTTACATTTAGACCAAGGGTAGCTAGGCAACTAGATTCAGCAGCGGGCCGATTTTTGTCGGAGCGAGTGGTCGGGGGCCAGAAAATGATTATAATCATTTCTACACTGCAAATTGTTCACAACTAAGACCAGAAAGAGATTGTATTTTAAAATAAAAATGATTTCATACCTTGATTACGCTTTTATTTTTGGGAATACTTAACAGATTTAGAAAATGTCAAAAAATTGCTAAATTCCTGGTGATTTTATAATTTTTCCACAACCATCACTTCAAAAAATAATTTCAACCCCTTGTATAGATGTACAATTCATTCTATTTTGATGATAGAGACCAACCACTCAGACAAAGGTTGTCTAGATGATTTAACCGTCTTTCTTTAGCAGTCAAGACAGCTGTCCTGATCCCTGGGGTACTGACTGATTTAACTTATCAGACGGCAAACAGGTGGAGACTCACATGCCAAATAAAAACCTCTTACTGTCTCTAGAAGCAGCGAGAGAACACAGAGAGAGTGCGAGAGAACACAGAGAGAGTGCGAGAGAACACAGAGAGAGTGCGAGAGAACACAGAGAGAGTGTGAGAGAACACAGAGAGAGTGCGAGAGAACACAGAGAGAGTGCGAGAGAACACAGAGAGAGTGCGAGAGAACACAGAGAGAGAGCGAGAGAACACAGAGAGAGAGCGAGAGAACACAGAGAGAGAGAACACAGAGAGAGTGCGAGAGAACACAGAGAGAGAGCGAGAGAGAGCAAACACACAGAGAGAGTGCGAGAGAACACAGAGTGCGAGAGAACACAGAGTGCGAGAGAACACAGAGTGCGAGAGAACACAGAGAGAGAGCGAGAGAACACAGAGAGAGAGCGAGAGAGCGAACACACAGAGAGAGAGCAAACACACAGAGAGAGAGCAAACACACAGAGAGAGAGCAAACACACAGAGAGAGAGCAAACACACAGAGAGAGAGCAAACACACAGAGAGAGAGCAAACACACAGAGAGAGAGCAAACACACAGAGAGAGAGCAAACACACAGAGAGAGAGCAAACACACAGAGAGAGAGCAAACACACAGAGAGAGAGCAAACACACAGAGAGAGAGCAAACACACAGAGAGAGAGCAAACACACAGAGAGAGAGCAAACACACAGAGAGAGAGCAAACACGCAGAGAGAGAGCAAACACGCAGAGAGAGAGCAAAGACGCAGAGAGAGAGCAAAGACGCAGAGAGAGAGCAAAGACGCAGAGAGAGAGCAAAGCGCAGAGAGAGAGCAAAACAGAGAGAGAGCACAGAGAGAGCAAAGAGCAAAGAGCAAACAGAGAGAGAGCAAAGACGCAGAGAGAGAGCAAAGACGCAGAGAGAGAGCAAACACGCAGAGAGAGAGCAAAGACGCAGAGAGAGAGCAAAGACGCAGAGAGAGAGCAAAGACGCAGAGAGAGAGCAAAGACGCAGAGAGAGAGCAAAGACGCAGAGAGAGAGCAAAGACGCAGAGAGAGAGCAAAGACGCAGAGAGAGAGCAAAGACGCAGAGAGAGAGCAAAGACGCAGAGAGAGAGCAAAGACGCAGAGAGAGAGCAAAGACGCAGAGAGAGAGCAAAGACGCAGAGAGAGAGCAAAGACGCAGAGAGAGAGCAAAGACGCAGAGAGAGAGCAAAGACGCAGAGAGAGAGCAAACACGCAGAGAGAGAGCAAACACGCAGAGAGAGAGCAAACACGCAGAGAGAGAGCAAACACGCAGAGAGAGAGCAAACACGCAGAGAGAGAGAGCAAACACGCAGAGAGAGAGCAAACACAGAGAGAGAGAGCAAACACGCAGAGAGAGAGAGCAAACACGCAGAGAGAGAGAGCAAACACGCAGAGAGAGAGAGCAAACACGCAGAGAGAGAGAGCAAACACGCAGAGAGAGAGAGCAAACACAGAGAGAGAGAGCAAACACGCAGAGAGAGAGAGCAAACACGCAGAGAGAGAGCAAACACGCAGAGAGAGAGCAAACACACAGAGAGAGAGCAAACACGCAGAGAGAGAGCAAACACGCAGAGAGAGAGCAAACACGCAGAGAGAGAGCAAACACGCAGAGAGAGAGCAAACAACAGAGAGCAAACACGCAGAGAGAACAGAGAGAGCAAACACACAGAGAGAGAGCAAACACACAGAGAGAGCAAACACACAGAGAGCAAACACACAGAGAGAACAGAGAGAGAGAACAGAGCGAGAGAACAGAGAGCGAGAGAACAGAGAGCGAGAGAACAGAGAGCGAGAGAACAGAGAGCGAGAGAAACAGAGCGAGAGAGAGCGAGAACAGAGAACAGAGAGAGAGAACAGAGAGAGAGAACAGAGAGAGAGAACAGAGAGAGAACAGAGCGAGAGAGTACAGAGCGAGAGTACAGAGCGAGAGTACAGAGCGAGAGAGAACAGAGCGAGAGAGAACAGAGCGAGAGAGAACAGAGCGAGAGAGAACAGAGCGAGAGAGAACAGAGCGAGAGAGAACAGAGCGAGAGAGAACAGAGCGAGAGAACAGAGCGAGAGAACAGAGAGAGAGAACAGAGAGAGAGAACAGAGAGAGAGAACAGAGAGAGAGAACAGAGAGAGAGCACGATGCCACCTCATAGTCAGCTCAGATTAACTTTGAGATGAAGTGACAGTTCAATCTGGCTGTGCGGTGGAGTTAGACGGCGGGGCTTGTAAGGTGTTCTAGCAGTCTCCATTTCCTCTAAGCCGATACCACATCATCTCTGACATTTTGTTTGGGTTGGGGGAAGAAAGAAAGAGATAAATAAGATATCAGGTCCTTCAACAGCTTCGGGAGGGCCAGGCAATCGATCCTTCGAGGCCACTGACGCGTAGCAGAATGGGAAAACAAAAGGTTGGAGCCACTGACAGGTGCCGTGTACTGACGGGTGCCGTGTGATGTGTCAGGCCTCACTCCCTTTCACCTCCACGTGGGTATCGACCATCAGTAATGACTAAACAGCATAATGCGCTGGGGCTGACATTACAGACAACACCAATCTGTGTGGTGAAAGGATTTGTTTTCTTTCAAACACTGAGCATTTGATTGAGTCTGCACTTTTGGGACTATCCTACTGGCTCCATTGGGCCAGGCAAGCGTAATCAATTGCAGCTGAAGTATAAACAAAACAAATAGTATTTTAGTCGAATTCTGGAGGAGTGATATCCCCATCATCACCACGTTGCCCAACAAATAAAAGGGACTTCATCCATAATTACATTTGAACTACAAGTCCCACTTTACAGTTGAACTACAAGTCCCACTTTACAGTTGAACTATAAGTCCCACTTTACAGTTGAACTATAAGTCCCACTTTACAGTTGAACTATAAGTTCCACTTTACAGTTGAACTATAAGTCCCACTTGCTCAACAACCTAGAGGTCATAAAAGAGTGCCCCTTGTTCAAAGAGCCTGCTCGTGGCAGCAAGCAAGTCTACGTGTGGTCGCCATGTGGTTGGTGGTGGCGCTCAGCTGTCGCCGTGGCGCTGGATGGCTGCATGTAGCCATAACTGCTGAGTCAGCAAGCAGCGAGCCGTGTGGACTGGAGAGGCACTATGAAACTAAAAGCAGCTGTGACTTTATATAGCACCTGCTGCTAGCCACACCCTCCCGGTGGTCACAGGGCCCTACCCTAAACAGGCTATATATGAAGTGTTATTGGCTTGTCGGCTCCCATGCAACCCAACCCCTAAGCCCACACGGTTCCCCAGATGACTGGTCCCTGTCCCATGGGCTGTGGAAGCTTATGTAAACTCCCCTTCTGGGTACCATTAGGATTGTGCTGAAATGATTAGGGTTCAATATTTAGAAAGGAGTTCGAAAACAGGGTCAGAGAGATGTTGGATGTTCTGTGAGCATGCTTGTTGTTGCTAGTGTGGCAGTGCTAGCCATGTGTAACCGACGTGAATTGGCTAGCTAGTTAGCGGGGTGTGCACTAACAGTGTTTCAAATCGGTGACGTCACTCGCTCTGAGACTTGAAGTAGTTGTTCCCCCTGCTCTGTAAGGGCCGTGGCTTTTGTGGAGCGATGGGTAACGATGCTTCGTGGGAGGCAGTTTTTTTTATTTTAATTTTATTATTTTGCCCCTTTATCTCCCCAATTTTGTGGTATCCAATTGGTAGTAGTTAATCTTGTCTCATTGCTGCACCTCCCGTACGGACTCGGGAGAGGCGAAGGTCGAGAGCCATGCGTCCTCTGAAACAACCCAACCAAGCCTCACTGCTTCTTGACACAATGCACATCCAACCCGGAAGCCAGCCGCACCAATGTGTTGGAGGAAACACCGTACTTCTGGCGACCTGGTCAGCGTTCACTGCGCCCGGCCCTCCACAGGAGTCGCTAGTGCGCGAGGAGACAAGGACATTCCTGCCGACCAAACCCTCCCTAACCCAGACGACGCTGGGCCAATTGAGCACCGCCACATGGAGCCTGGGCTCGAACCCAGAATCTCTGGTGGCACAGCTAGCACTGCGATGCAGTGCCTTAGACCACTGCACCACCCGGGAGGCAGTTGTTGATGTGTGCAGAGAGTCCCTGGTTCGCGCCCAGGTCGGGGCGAGGAGAGGGACGGAAGCTATACTGTTGCATTGATGCTGTTGACCCGGATCACTGGTTGCTGCGGAAAAGGAGGAGGTCAAAAGGGGGGTGAGTGTTAACCAAGTAAAATGGCCAGTTAGTTAGCGGAGTGTGCGCTAACAGCGTTTCAATCGGTGACGTCACTTGCTCTGAGACCTTGATGTAGTTGTTCCCCCTGCTCTGCAAGGGCCACGGCTTTTGTGGAGCGATGGGTAACGATGCTTCGAGGGTGGCTGTTGTCAATGTGTGCAGAGGGTCCCTGGTTCGAGCCCAGGTAGGGGCAAGGAGAGGGACGGAAGCTATACTGTTACACATGGTACGCTAATAAGCCTGTGAGATTCACAAACAGTAGTTGTAACTCCAGGCAATGATAGTGCTTCTAAATGGTGCAATATGGAGGTCAGGTCTGTTCAGAAAGGGAGCTTTTGTTCATTCTAGGGGTGCAGTGTATGCCTAAGCTACTGATACAGGCACATTAGGTATGGCTAAGGCACAGTGTTCTGAGATGGATGCCAAGCCCTCCCTTGTGACCTAGCTGGCCAAGCTCTGACAAAGAGGTCATCTAAAGAGACTCAATACCTTGAACTACATCCAAAGTCAGAGCAAAAAGTGACATTCACTGCAAACAAAAAGTAAAAGGATCAATGTCCAAAACCGAAAGTGCAAATCTAAACCATTCTCTAAAGGGTTAACGTTTTTTTATTTTACTTTTATTTAACTAGGCAAGTCAGTTAAGAACAAACTATTATTTTCAATGACGGCCTAGGAACAGTGGGTTAACTGCCTGTTAAGGGGCAGAATGACAGATTTGTACCTTGTCAGCTCCGGGGTTTGAACTTGCAGCCTTACTAGTCCAATGTTCTAACCAGTAGGCTACCCTGCTGCCCCGCAACATACACCTGTGCAGTAGGTAGCGTTCCAGGTGAATAATATATCATCTAACTGGCAGTTATTATTATTATATTAGTAGTGGTATAGTAATGTCCCTCTCTGGGACCTGTTGGGCCATGTGGGGGTTAAACAGTGCAACATGAATAATTTATAACCCCAGCCATTCTTCTACATGCCTCAGGTCAGCCTATATGACCACAGCAGGGTTAAAGGCCCAGTGCAGTCAACAGTCAGTTTTCCCTGTGTTTAATATCATATTGTACAACAGCTGATGAAACCAACACTGTAGAAGTGTGAAAACATTTAATCAGTGTTGTTTCCTGATAGTTACTGGTTGAAAATACAATCTACAGAGGACCTTCTAATCAGTAGGTTTGTATGGGCAGGAGTGTCGGCTTTCCATGGTGACATCACAATGCGGTAATTTGGTTACTAGACCAACGGCAAAGAGAGTTACAAACCTCTCTGCCAATAACAGCTCGTTTTCAGTTTCCCTTCCTACTCAAACCACTCAGACAGTCCTAGCTAAATTCTTGCTTGGGAAATGGTGTTTTGGTAAAAAGCTATTTTGGCCATTTTAATGAAAATCTATTATAGTAAGGTACTTAATTGTTGCCCAAAAACTATTTGAGATTGATATAAAAACGGCTGCATTGGGACTTTAAAGACCGTTCTTGGGTCAGTATCCCTGGTACTAGATCTGGGATCAGCCCCCGTCCCTGACCCCGTCCATAGATCCATATCGATCTGGGATCAGCTCAGCCCCCCAGCCCCGTCCCTGACCCCGTCAATCGATCTGGGATCAGCCCCCCCCCCCTGTAGATATGGGATCAGCCCCCTCCATACAATCCTATTCATTATGATCTAAAAGGCTAAACTGATCCTATATCAGCACTCCTACTCTGACTGTGTGAAAACAGGACCAGTAGGGTCACCAACTCAGAGAAGAGCTGTGCACTCTGCTGACAAAGCCACCACACGTCTTCACTAGACGAAACACGTAAATTGGATGGAATAAAACAAGTGGTAAAAACGAGCCGTAGCAGAGTCGGTGTTTGCAAATTCATAAAAATGATGTGAATATGAAAAGTTTCCGAAATTAAATATTAGATCAGTGAGAGGGGGACAAACGGCCGGGATGAAAAAATGTAGACAACTCAATTGAAAAGTGGAACTGGTTGTTGCTGTTATAATACATCCCCAATCAGGGAAGTGAGAAGAACGGGAGTCTTTGGTAACGGCGTTTAAAATGATGAAGCATATTTTGACATGGTAAAGGAGGCAGCCGTCGTACATCGTTCCTCTACACAACCAAGTGGAGGGGGATTTACTATGGCAACCAACACGCCAGGGATCATTTGCATCGACATGTCTGACAAACTCAGAGGCCAGTTTATTAGGTACACCCATCTAGTACTGGGTCAGACCTCCCCTTTGCCTCCAGAATAGCCTGAATTCTTCGGGGCATGGAAACGTTGCTCAATCAAGGGAGCTAACGTGTGCCAGGAAAACATTCCCCACACCATTACACCACAGCCACCAACTGTACCTTTGACACCAGGCAGGATGGGTCTACAGACTCATGCTGCTCACGCCAAATGTCTCTGCCATCAGCATGACGCGACAGGAACCGGGCAATGGTTTTCCAATCCTCAATTCTCCAGTGTTGGTGATAGTGTACCCACTGGAGCCACTTCTTGTTTTTAGCTGATACGAATGGAACCAAGTGTGGTTGTTTGCTGCAATAGTCCATTTGTGGAAAGGACTGACAAGTTTTTTTTTCCTGAGAAGCCGTCCTCCACACAACTGTTGTACTGCACCATTATTTCACTGTTAGTGGCCTGCCTGTTAGCTTGCACGATTCTTGCCATTCTCCTTCGACCTTTCGTCAACAAGGTGTTTTTCCCCCTTCAGGACTGCCGCTGACTGGATGTTTTTTGTTTGTCGCGTCATTATAGGTAAACCCTACACACGTCGTGCGAGAGGCACTGGCTAGCCGTTTCTGAGATACTAGAAACGAAGCACCTGGCATGGATGATCACACCATGCTCAAAGTTGCTTAGGTCACCTAACGTTCAATCGAACAGTAACTCAATGCCTCGATGCCTGTCTGCCTGTTTTATATAGTCTATAGGAGCGAACCATTTTCATGAACGGGGTGGTGCACCTAATAAACAGTACATCATGCACACACACACACACACACCTCCTCTGACACATTGTCAGTGAGAGCCGCTGCTGGCGCCTGCTGCACATAGAGACAGAGTGTGCTGGTGGAAACGCGCAGGGCTATTTGAGAGTGATTGACAGGTCTCTATCTGGCAGGCCAGGATTATAGCTATCCCTCACACTGAACTTCCTAAGAGAGACATTTAGAGTACAATAGAGGGCAATCACTAAGGCTGAACCTGAGCTATGGAGATTGGAGAGAGAGAGAGAGAGAGAGGCCCACTCTTGGCCTTGACATTGGAAATTATACAATAAAATGACAGACTTGTTTGTGACTGGTTGAAGAAATTAACTAAATTAAATATCTATTATAGTTGATTAAAAGTCCAAGTGAAATGTTATTTCATAACTTTCACTCTTAAATAGAGATACTGTATGCATAGGGATAACACTACCATGAACAGTATACTGTATGCATAGGGATAACACTACCATGAACAGTATACTGTATGCATAGGGATAACACTACCATGAACAGTATACTGTATGCATAGGGATAACACTACCATGAACAGTATACTGTATGGATAGGGATAACACTACCATGAACAGTATACTGTATGCATAGGGATAACACTACCATGAACAGAATACTGTACAGTAGTCCATGACGTAGCACCTATTTGTGAGGAAACTTTACCGGTCAATATAGGAGGCACAAGCAGAACGTGACTTACGTTTGACGGTCAGGTCGGCATAACTGGACACGCCCACGCCCTTGTCTGAGTGGACGATGCAGCGGAAGCGTCCAGAGTCTCCCTTAGTGGTGTTCTCCACGTCAAACGTGGCGGTGTAGCGGCGGGAGTTCACCGGCTTGGTCTCTCTCATCGGGGCCCGTCTCCCTCCGATACCCTGGTAGGAAAATACACAGCAACACACGATCATGTAAATGTACAGTTGAAGTCGGAAGTTTACATACACCTTAGCCAACTACATTTAAACTCAGTTTTTCACAATTCCTGACATTTAATCATAGTAAAAATTCCCTGTTTTAGGTCAGTTAGGATCACCACTTTATTAGAAGAATGTGAAATGTCAGAATAATAGTGGCGAGAATTATTTATTTCAGCTTTTATTTCTTTCATCAAATTCCCAGTGGTTCAGAAGTTTACATACACTCAATTAGTATTTGGTTGCATTGCCTTTAAATTGTTTAACTTGGGTCAAATGTTTTGGGTAGCCTTCGACAAGCTTCCCACAATACCTTGGGTGAATTTTGGCCCATTCCTCCTGACAGAGCTGGTGTTGCCAAAACTATAGTTTGTTAACAAGACATTGTGGAGTGGTTGAAAAAAGAGTTTTAATGTCTCCAACCTAAGTGTATGGGACTTCCGACTTCAACTGTAAATTAGGAGTGTTGCGACAAACACATTCCCCATTCAAACTGGTTCCCCTCATTTGACAAATTGAGTCGTCTGCAGTGACTCTTGTCAATCTTTGTTTTTGAAGTCAACACTGCCAGCATGGTGTAGACTAGGGTACAGTAGAATGTACTGCAGATTGAAGCAGTACATTGTAAACACATGAGCTGAGACCTATTGAAGAGTGCCTGCAGGCTGTAGGGTCTAACACCATTGGGCTAACCAGCAGGTTTCCACATTCCGCTGGTCGGTTTATGAATAGGAGAGGAGTACGTGGCTGCCTGGCAGGCAACGCTAGTCTAGTCCACCTGGGGAACAGCATCGGTGCAGACGGTCACAGAGCGGTCAAACTGAACCGCTGACGGTCCAATACTTTAGATGGGAGAGAGAACAACAGACCAGACAGAGCACTGGCCATCATGTTAGGGGAGATATCCTCCCGCTGTTTATGTTAGGGGAGATATCCTCCCGCTGTTTATGTTAGGGGAGATATCCTCCCGCTGTTTATGTTAGGGGAGATATCCTCCCGCTGTTTATGTTAGGGGAGATATCCTCCCGCTGTTTATGTTAGGGGAGATATCCTCCCGCTGTTTATGTTAGGGAGATATCCTCCCGCTGTTTATGTTAGGGAGATATCCTCCCGCTGTTTATGTTAGGGAGATATCCTCCCGCTGTTTATGTTAGGGGAGATATCCTCCCGCTGTTTATGTTAGGGGAGATATCCTCCCGCTGTTTATGTTAGGGGAGATATCCTCCCGCTGTTTATGTTAGGGGAGATATCCTCCCGCTGTTTATGTTAGGGGAGATATCCTCCCGCTGTTTATGTTAGGGAGATATCCTCCCGCTGTTTATGTTAGGGAGATATCCTCCCCGCTGTTTATGTTAGGGGAGATATCCTCCCGCTGTTTATGTTAGGGGAGATATCCTCCCGCTGTTTATGTTAGGGGAGATATCCTCCCGCTGTTTATGTTAGGGGAGATATCCTCCCGCTGTTTATGTTAGGGGAGATATCCTCCCGCTGTTTATGTTAGGGGAGATATCCTCCCGCTGTTTATGTTAGGGGAGATATCCTCCCGCTGTTTATGTTAGGGGAGATATCCTCCCGCTGTTTATGTTAGGGGAGATATCCTCCCGCTGTTTATGTTAGGGGAGATATCCTCCCGCTGTTTATGTTAGGGGAGATATCCTCCCGCTGTTTATGTTAGGGGAGATATCCTCCCGCTGTTTATGTTAGGGGAGATATCCTCCCGCTGTTTATGTTAGGGAGATATCCTCCCGCTGTTTATGTTAGGGAGATATCCTCCCGCTGTTTATGTTAGGGAGATATCCTCCCGCTGTTTATGTTAGGGGAGATATCCTCCCGCTGTTTATGTTAGGGGAGATATCCTCCCGCTGTTTATGTTAGGGAGATATCCTCCCGCTGTTTATGTTAGGGGAGATATCCTCCCGCTGTTTATGTTAGGGAGATATCCTCCCGCTGTTTATGTTAGGGGAGATATCCTCCCGCTGTTTATGTTAGGGAGATATCCTCCCGCTGTTTATGTTAGGGAGATATCCTCCCGCTGTTTATGTTAGGGGAGATATCCTCCCGCTGTTTATGTTAGGGGAGATATCCTCCCGCTGTTTATGTTAGGGGAGATATCCTCCCGCTGTTTATGTTAGGGGAGATATCCTCCCGCTGTTTATGTTAGGGGAGATATCCTCCCGCTGTTTATGTTAGGGGAGATATCCTCCCGCTGTTTATGTTAGGGGAGATATCCTCCTGCTGTTTATGTTAGGGGAGATATCCTCCTGCTGTTTATGTTAGGGGAGATATCCTCCTGCTGTTTATGTTAGGGGAGATATCCTCCCAATGTTTTCTTTTGGTGCATGAAATTGGAAGAGGGGGTCAAATACAACTTCTGGCAATACCAGGAGTGTTGTGTCAGCAGGCTGTGTGTATGTTTGTGTTCGTCTGCTGGTCTGTTTGAAGAGCGAGAGGGACAGTGAATCCTGTCAGCAAGCGCCACGCTGTGTGTTCTCTCTGCACCCCGGCTTCCTCACAGCTGTCACCACACACACGCCGACAAAACCAAACACACATACACCCATACCAGATGGGGGGCCATTTGTTTATCAGGAATATTTCTTCATTACTGTCACCGGGGGGGATTTCACTTAATGCTTGTGTTTCATCTCCGGCATTAACGAGGATGAAAGGAATTCGTTAAGAGGAGCGATTACCTCATTTACTGTCAACCTACCGATAGCACACTGATCTACCTCACACACTGTCAACCTACAGATAACACAGTGATATGCAGATGACAAGAAAATTGACAACAGAATTTCAACATTCTTGTAGGGAAGGACACTCAACAAGCAAAGCACTTCCACAAATGACTGATGATTGGCTGAGAGAAATTGATGATAAAAAGATTGTGGGGGACGTCTTGTTAGACTTCAGCGCAGCTTTTGACATTATTGATCATAGTCTGCTGCTGGAAAAACGTATGTGTTATGGCTTTACAACCCCTGCTATAATGTGGATTAAGAGTTACTTGTCTAACAGAACACAGAGGGTGTTCTTTAATATTAGCCTATCAAATATAATCCAGTTAGAATCAGGAATTCCCCAGAGTAGCTGTTTAGGCCCCTTGCTTTTTAAAATGGTTACTAATGACATGCCACTGACATTGAGGAAAGACAGAGTTTCTATGTATACGGATGACTCAACGCTATACACGTCAGCTACTACAGCGACTGGAATGACCGCAACACTTAAAGAGCTGCAGTTAGTTTCAGAGTGGGTGGCAAGGAATAAGTTAGCCCTAAATATTTCTAAAACTAAAAGCATTAAATAAGGTGGAAATTGAGAAGGTTGAGATGACTAAACTGCTTGGAGTAACACTAGATTGGAAACTGTCATGGCCAAAACATATTGATGCAGTAGTAGCTAAGATGGGGAGAAGTCTGTCTATAATAAAGCAATGCTCTGTTTTAACAACACTATCAACAAGGTAGTGTTGTTAAAACAGAGCATCGCACCTGGACTACTGTTCAGTCGTGTGGTCAGGTGCCACAAAAACGGACTAAGGAATATTGCAATTGGCTCAGAACAGGGCACCACGGCTGGCCCTTGGATGAAAACAGAGAGAAAACATTAACAACATGCATGTCAATCTCTCCTGGCTGAAAGTGGAGGAGAAATTGACTTCATCACTGTTTTCATTAATGAGAGGTATTGACATGTTGAATGCACCGAGCTGTCTGTCTAAACTACTGGCACAAAGCTCGGCACCCATGCATACCCCACAAGACATGCCACCAGAGGTCTCTTCACAGTCCAAGTCCAGAACAGACTATGGGAGGCACACAGTACTACATAGAGCCATGACTACATGGAACTCTATTCCACATCAGTAACTGACGCAAGCAGTAAAAAACAAGAAAAAAAACCTTATGGAACAGCAGGGACTGTGAGGCAACACACACTAGTTTGAGAAACAGACTCCTCAACTGGCAGATTCATTAAATAGTACCCGAAAAACACCCGTCTCAACGTCAACAGTGAAAATGCGACTCCGGGATGCTGGCCTTCTAGGCAGAGTTGCAAATAAAAAACCATATCGCAGACTGGCCAACAAAAATTAAAGATTGAGATGGGTAATAGAACACAGACTCCACTCAGAGGAACTCTGCCTAGAAGGCTAGCATCCCAGAGTCGCCTCTTCACTGTTGACGTTGAGACTGGTGTTTTTCAAGAATAGACTGACGAGTTTCAGAAGAAAGTCTTTGTTTCTGTCCATTTTGAGCCAGTCATCAAACCCACAAATGCTGATGCTCCAGATACTCAACTAGTTTAAAGGCCAGTTTAATTGCTTCTTTAATCAGAACAACAGTTTTCAGCTGTGCTAACATAATTGCAAAAGGGTTTTCTAATGATCAATTAACCTTTTAAAATGATAAAACTTGATTAGCTAACACAACGTGCCATTGGATCACAGGAGTAATGGTTGCTGATAATTTGCCTCTGTACGCCTATGTAGATATTCCATTTTTATTTCAATCTGCAGGTTCCAGCTACAATAGTCATTTACAGCATTAACGTCTACACTGTATTTATGATCAATTTGATGTTATTTTAAAATGAACAATTGTTTTTTCTTTCAAAAACAAAGACATTTCTAAGTGACCCTAAACTTTTGAACAGTAGTGTAGATAGAGGTCTGTTCAGAGTAGGGACCTCATTAGATAGGTAGAGATCTGTTCAGAGTAGGGCCCTCATTAGGTAGGTAGAGGTCTGTTCAGAGTAGGGCCCTCATTAGGTAGGCAGAGATCTGGATCCTTCCGCTCCACAGTAATGTCATGTGGAAAACACAGAGCTTCTCATTTCAGGTCCAGATGTCAACCAACGTTCAAGAAGATGTGCCATACACAAGGAGTCTGGTAATGGTAGTTTGTCTTCATGTGACACCAACACTGTGGCATTAAGGATCTAAAATGACCGCATAGGACTGTTTAAGGTCAAAATTGACTTGCCTGTAACCAGAGGTTGTGGCTGTCTTGTGGTCGACCGTTGACTGTGCACTGGAAGGTGGCGGTCTGCCTGGCGTTGACCTCCACACCTTTGATGTGGAGGAAGTGTGGGGTGTTCACTGCAAAATAGATATACACACACATTAATAACCTAGACCATATGAAGCATTCTAATTAAAGTATATTAATGTATTATTGTCTCATCTACTATCAGTTGAATTTAATTACAGTCTAACATTTCCATTCCATTCATATTGAGCATACTGTGGGTAAATTCCTACTTTTTTTCCCCTCAGGATTTCCATTTCTCAATCTATCCAATAGGCTGGGCATGTACAGTTGAAGTCGGAAGATTACATACATCTTAGGCAAATACATTTAAACTCAGTTTTTCACAATTCCTGACATCTAATCCTAGTAAAAAAAAAGTCCCGTTTAAGGTCAGTTAGGATCACCACTTTATTTTAGGACCGTGAAATGTCAGAAAAAATAGTAGAGAGAATGATTTATTTCAGCTTTTTTGGTAGCATTGCCTTTACATTGTTTAACTTGGGTCAAACGTTTTGGGTAGCCTTCCACAAGCTTCCCACAATAAGTTGGGTGAATTTCAGCCAATTCCTCCTGTCAGAGCTGGTGTAACTGAGTCAGGTTTGTAGGCCTCCTTGCTTGCACACGCTTTTTCAGTTCTGCCCATACATTTTCAATAAGATTGAAGTCAGGACTTCGTGATGGCCACTCCAATAACTTGACTTTGTTGTCCTTAAGCCATTTTGCCACAACTTTGGAAGTATGCTTGGGGTCATTGTCCATTTGGAAGACCCATTTGCGACCAAGCTTTAACTTCCTGACTGATGTCTTGAGATGTTGCTTCAATATATCCACATAATTTTCCCTCCTCACAATTCCATCTATTTTGTGAAGTGCACTAGTCCCTCCTGCAGCAAAGCACCCCCACAACATGATGCTGCCACCCCCGTTCTTCACGGTTGGGATGGTATTCTTCGGCTTGCAAGCCTCCCCATTTTTCCTCCAAACATAACGATGACCATTATTGCCAAACAGTTCCATTTTGTTTCATCAGACAATACTCCAAAAAGTACGATCTTTGTCCCCACGTGCAGTTGCAAACCGTAGTCTGGCTTTTTTATGGCAGTTTTGGAGCCGTGGCTTCTTCCTTGCTGAGTGGCCTTTCAGGTTACGTCGATATAGGACTTGTTTTTATTGTGGATATAGATCATTTTGTACCCATTTCCTCCAGCATCTTCATAAGGTCCTTTGCTGGTGTTCTGGGATTGATTTGCACTTTTCTCACCAAAGTATGTTCATCTCTAGGAAACAGAATGCATCTCCTTCCTGAGCGGTATGACGGCCGCGTGGTCACATGGTGTTTATTTTTAGGTTGACCGATTAATCAGAATGGCTGATTAATTACGGCCGATTTCAAGTTTTAATAACAATCGGTAATCAGCATTTTTGGACACCGATCATGGCCGATTACATTGCACTCCACGAGGAGACTGCGTGGCAGGCTGACTACCTGTTATGCGAGTGCAGCAAGGAGCCAAGTTAAGGTGCTAGCAAGCATTAAACGTATCTTATAAAAAAAACAATGAATCTTAACATAGTTAACTACACATGGTTGACGATATTACTAGTTTATCTAGCGTGTCCTGCGTTGCATATAATCAATGCGGTGCCTGTTAATTTGTCATTGAATAATAGCCGACTTCGCCAAACGGGTGATTTAACAAGGGCATTCGCGAGAAAAGCACTGTCGTTACACCAATGTGTACCTAACCATAAACATCAACACCTTAAAATCAATACACAAGTATATATTTTAAAACCTGCATATTTAGTTAATATTGCCTGCTAACATGAATTTCATTTAACTAGGGAAATTGTGTCACTTCTCTTGCGTTCTGTGCAACAGAGTCAGGGTATATGCAGCAGTGTGGGCCACCTGGCTCATTGAAAACGGTGTGAAGACTATTTCTTCCTAACAAAGACAGCCAACTTTGCCAAACGGGGGATGATATAACAAAAGCGCATTTTCTAAAAAAAGTACAATCGTTGCACGAATGTACCTAACCTTAAACATCAATGCCTTTCTTAAAATCAATACACAAGTATATTTTGTTAAACCTGCATATTTAGCTAAAAGAAATCCAGGTTAGAAGGAAATATTAAACTAGGGAAATTCTGTCACTTCTCTTGCGTTCTGTGCAACAGAGTCAGGGTATATGCAACAGTTTGGGCCGCCTGGCTCGTTGCAAACAAATTTGCCAGAATTTTACGTAAAAATGACATAACATTGAAGGTTGTGCAATGTAACAGGAATATTTAGACTTATGGATGCCACCCGTTAGATAAAATAAGGAAATTATTTGTGTGTCAATGAAAAGAATAAACGTTTTGTTTTCGAAATTAGTTTCCGTATTTTACAATATTAATGACCTAAGGCTCGTATTTCTGTGTGTTATGTTATAATTAAGTCTATGGTTTGATATTTGATAGAGCAGTCTGACTGACCGGTGGTAGGCAGCAGCAGGCTCGTAAGCATTCATTCAAACAGCACTTTTGTGCATTTTGCCAGCAGCTCTTTGCTGTACTTCAAGCATTGAGCTGTTTATGACTTCAAGCCTTTCAACTCCTGAGATTAGGCTGGTGTTACCGATGTGAAATGGCTGGCTAGTTAGCGGGGTGAGCGCTGTTACACTGGCAATACTAAAGTGCCTATAAGAACATCCAATAGTCAAAAGGTATATGAAATACAGATGGTATAGAGAGAAATAGTCCTATAATTCCTATAAAAACTACAACCTAAAACTTCTTACCTGGGAATATTGAAGACTCACGTTAAAAGGAACCACCAGCTTTCATATGTTCTCATGTTCTGAACAAGGAACTTAAACGTTAGCTTTTTTAAATAGCACATATTGCACATTTACTTTCTTCGCCAACACTTTATTTTTGCATTATTTAAACCAAATTGAACATGTTTCATTATTTATTTAAGGCTAAATGGATTTTATTGATGTATTATATTAAGTTAAAATAAAAGTGTTCATTCAGTATTGTTATAATTGTCATTATTACAAATAAATAAATAAAAATTGTCCGATTAATCGGTATCGGCTTTTTTTGGTCCTCCAATAATCTGTATCGGTATTGAAAAATCATAAAATCGGTCAACCTCTAGTGTTTATACTTGCATACTATTTTTTGTACAGATGAATGTGGTACCTTAAGGCATTTGGAAATTGCTCCCATGGATGAACCAAACTTGTGGAGGTCTATCATTTATTTCTGTGGTCTTGGCTGATTTCTTTTGATTAACCCATGATGTCAAGCAAAGGGGGACTGAGTTTGATGGTAGGCCTTGAAATACATCCTCAGGTACACTTCCGATTGACTCAGATGTCAATTAGCCTATCAGAAGCTTCTAAAGCCATGACATCATTTTCTGGAATTTAAAGGCACAGTCAACTTAGTGTATGTAAACTTCTGACCCACTGGAATTGTGATACAATGAATTATAAGTGAAATAATCTGCTTGTAAACAATTGTTGGAAAAATTACAAATGTCATGCACAAAGTAGATGTCCTAACCGTCTTGCCAAAACTATAGTTTGTTAACATGATATTTGTGGAGTGGTTGAAAAACATACGCATACTTCTGACTTCAACTGTATATAGCATCTTCCGCAAGTCATACTAAACAGGGACGTGGTTAGAGAGTTGGGCAAGTAACTGAAAGGTTGCTGAATCGAATCCCCAAGCTTACAAGATAGAAATCTGTCATTCTGCCCCTGAGCAAGTCAGTTAACCACGGGTGACAAAAACGTGGATCTCGATTAAGGCAGTCCCCTGCACCTCTCTGCTTCAGAGGGGTTGGGTTAAATGCGGAAGAGACATTTCAGTTGAATGCATTAAGTGTTACAACTGACTAGTGTCCCCCTGTCAACTAAACAGCCTATTATCCATTAATCCCACAAAAAAAAAAAAAATCACATTTCTTCTCTGTTGGCCTAACCTTGGTCTGATCGCTTGAGCCACACGGACTGAAATCTGACGAGATTCAATCAAACATTTTTTTTACCTTCTTCCCAGGAGTCTCTGGGACAGCATTTTCAATCAGGATATTACAGTGGCGAGAGGAGGTCAGGAGGCATGAAAATAAGCCGTGGTGAAAATATTCAAGCCGGGGAATGTATAAACCTGTCGTATCTCTCCAGAGTTCAAGGATATTAGAAGAAAGTTTTCACAGACGCAACAATAGCGGGGAAATGCGAAAGAAGTGGGGTGGGGGGGGTTGATCAAAACAGGGCCATAAACAAATGTCTCGCCCCTGTGTTCAGAGCACCCTGTGTTTTTGGAGGTGTAAATGTACTTTGCACATTTACATGTTTCCCTTTCTGTAATACACTTGATTTCCAGGGTTCTATTTGTGACACTCATTTGTGTCTGGGTTGATGGCCACAACTTGTTTCTGAATGTTATGGATTGCATGCATATCTGTTGACAGAACATTGGTGCTGTGAGATTAGAATATAACGGCCTGCTTAGAGAAAGCCAGTTAGGCATTTTCTCTGCTTCTGTGCTGGAGGTGTCTGTTGCAACTTGTAATTAAACTAGATTGATTTTGATAGACTTTATCAATGACTGCTCTCCTCTCCCAATCTTCAAATTCCCATTACAGGGAACAAAACATGCTTCCTTGTAGCCTTGTTGATACAGTGTGTGTGTGTGTGTGTGTGTGTGTGTGTGTGTGATAAGGGGGGGGGGGGTGTCCCCTTAGTCAGGCAGCTGAACTAACAACAAAGCTGACGTATCTGGGTCAATCTGAATGTCTAATGGAAGTTGGATCACCACCTCACTAACGCAAGGATGAAAGTCCATGCTAATCAAATTATGTAAAGGACTTTTTAATTAGCTCCCCCTTGTCTCTCCGTGTTGGAAGCGGGCGGGCCGTGGCGGGCGACGACCTTGATTCTGATATCTGAGATGAGGTACACTATAGTACACGCCACGGAACTCTGTGGTAGGCAATTAAAAAAGCTCTTGTGAAGTAACGGCGGCCCTGATATCTCCCAGCTCAGCACTCCCCCAATCTTTGGAGCGGAGGGCTAATGGTATTGCCCTGCTTCAACTGGGATACAAACCTGAACCTGGGTCAAACTCAAAAAGAAGTCAACCTTCTCATGAGGCTAAGTACCTCTCTTTGTTGACACGTAATCTGTTGAGTGCCCTTGGAAAGTCACACACCACTCTACGCAGCGACGTTGTTATAAAACAACTATATAAAACTGAAATGTGATGCAGAAAAATGTGAGATGTTTCCGCGTGTTTATATCTTCATTCAACATAATGTGTGCGGTGTGAGGGCCGATCTACGCAGTGAATCCTCACACATTCTTTGTGGAGTGGTTGTTCCTCGGCAGAGGGGTCTTCCTCGGCACCTGGCTACATGGCTAAGCAGATCTGTGAGTTCTATCCGAGGCAATTAGTCTAGCATACTCACACAGAACTTTACAAATCTGGGGGAGGATTGTGTCTCAGGGAGTCGTTCCTGGAGAGCAGGAGAATGACAGGAAGCTTGCTCCCCTCTTTTTGCCTTTGTCTCAGTGAAACACATTTAATATGACAGGCTGTGTAGTATATCCTGGCTTCATTCATGTCACAGGACGGGCTGGAAATATATTCCCCAGAAAAATACCGATATGGCGTTCACTATATAGCAAAGACATGGGTCGGTAGGTGACAGCAATATAACTAGTGAGGAGCGAGAGATTAGGGAGGGGGGGGCCTGAAGAGTGACAACCCAGTGAGTTATGAGACTTGACTACATAACACATTCATTGTGTGCGTGCGTAGCAGTGGAGACTTACTACACTGGTGGCCTTGCACGATGATGCTCTTGATGGCCAGTAGGCCTCGTTGTCCTGTGCTCACCGCCTCAAAGACAATCTGCAGAGGGGAGGAGAGAAAGAGAGGGAGGGAGGTGAGAGGTTGGTAGTTGGCACAAACATAAAGAGCATCCCTAGTGCATTTCCTGTGATCTAGAAAACTGGCCATAGAGAAGGCTCATTTCCTCCCAACGCTCTACACAGTCCCCATCGTGGATTTAAAAGCTTTGGATGGGTTTGAGCATCGGTTGGAGAGAGTCGCCACCATTATTCAATCCATGAGACGGAAAACAGACCGAGATGGCTCCTGTGCTTCCATTCACTGTATGTTGAGTGAGGGAGGAGGGAGAAGCCGGGAAATTATACAGTTTATGGGGCCCCGGCCCACACGAAGCCTTCAAACATGGGGCATGAGTCACGGGGCTGAGGATTGGGTTACTGTTACATGGACCTTTTCCTTGGACTTTCAAACAATGGGGCCTGCGTCTATGAGGACTGGGTCTATTTATATTCCTGAATCATGGCTTCCAGACAGCAGGCGTTTAGCTATGAGGTATGTTCTATCGGCTGGATTCCCAGCTCCTCCTCTTTAGAAGATCTTCTTTGTCAGTGCTGTTCAACCATGTTTTCACTCCTGGTGTGAGAAAGAGTTAAGGTGAACACATCATAAATATAAGACCTAAACCATTTGAAATTATGTCTGCTCCTCCACATTTCCCAGTAGAGCGATGGCTGCTCCTCCACATTTCCCAGTAGAGCGATGTCTGCTCCTCCACATTTCCCAGTAGAGCGATGTCTGCTCCTCCACACTTCCCAGTAGAGCGATGTCTGCTCCTCCACACTTCCCAGTAGAGCGATGTCTTCTCCTCCACACTTCCCAGTAGAGCGATGGCTGCTCCTCCACATTTCCCAGTAGAGCGATGGCTGCTCCTCCACATTTCCCAGTAGAGATGGCTGCTCCTCCACATTTCCCAGTAGAGCGATGTCTGCTCCTCCACACTTCCCAGTAGAGCGATGTCTGCTCCTCCACACTTCCCAGTAGAGCGATGTCTGCTCCTCCACATTTCCCAGTAGAGCGATGTCTGCTCCTCCACATTTCCCAGTAGAGCGATGTCTGCTCCTCCACACTTCCCAGTAGAGCGATGTCTGCTCCTCCACACTTCCCAGTAGAGCGATGTCTTCTCCTCCACACTTCCCAGTAGAGCGATGGCTGCTCCTCCACATTTCCCAGTAGAGCGATGGCTGCTCCTCCACATTTCCCAGTAGAGCGATGGCTGCTCCTCCACATTTCCCAGTAGAGCGATGGCTGCTCCTCCACATTTCCCAGTAGAGCGATGTCTGCTCCTCCACACTTCCCAGTAGAGCGATGTCTGCTCCTCCACACTTCCCAGTAGAGCGATGTCTGCTCCTCCACACTTCCCAGTAGAGCGATGTCTTCTCCTCCACACTTCCCAGTAGAGCGATGGCTGCTCCTCCACATTTCCCAGTAGAGCGATGGCTGCTCCTCCACATTTCCCAGTAGAGCGATGTCCGCTCCTCCACATTTCCCAGTAGAGCGATGGCTGCTCCTCCACACTTCCCAGTAGAGCGATGTCCGCTCCTCCACATTTCCCAGTAGAGCGATGGCCGCTCCTCCACTTCCCAGTAGAGCGATGGCCGCTCCTCCACTTCCCAGTAGAGCGATGGCCGCTCCTCCACTTCCCAGTAGAGCGATGGCCGCTCCTCCACTTCCCAGTAGAGCGATGGCCGCTCCTCCACTTCCCAGTAGAGCGATGGCCGCTCCTCCACTTCCCAGTAGAGCGATGGCCGCTCCTCCACTTCCCAGTAGAGCGATGGCCGCTCCTCCACTTCCCAGTAGAGCGATGGCCGCTCCTCCACTTCCCAGTAGAGCGATGGCCGCTCCTCCACTTCCCAGTAGAGCGATGGCCGCTCCTCCACTTCCCAGTAGAGCGATGGCCGCTCCTCCACTTCCCAGTAGAGCGATGGCCGCTCCTCCACTTCCCAGTAGAGCGATGGCCGCTCCTCCACTTCCCAGTAGAGCGATGGCCGCTCCTCCACTTCCCAGTAGAGCGATGGCCGCTCCTCCACTTCCCAGTAGAGCGATGGCCGCTCCTCCACTTCCCAGTAGAGCGATGGCCGCTCCTCCACTTCCCAGTAGAGCGATGGCCGCTCCTCCACTTCCCAGTAGAGCGATGGCTGCTCCTCCACTTCCCAGTAGAGCGATGGCTGCTCCTCCACTTCCCAGTAGAGCGATGGCTGCTCCTCCACTTCCCAGTAGAGCGATGGCTGCTCCTCCACTTCCCAGTAGAGCGATGGCTGCTCCTCCACTTCCCAGTAGAGCGATGGCTGCTCCTCCACTTCCCAGTAGAGCGATGGCTGCTCCTCTATTTCCCCAATGCTGTTGGGTTACAACCCCCCCATCACCATGGCCCTTATCTCTCAGGATGCAGCTGGTTAAAGATGCATGGGCCGCCTTCCTGTTCACACTGAGCAGAGGTTCTGGCACCCTGCCCACCCCACTTTGTTTACTGTACATCAGAGCCCTTCCATTGGTCGAAAAGCAGAGCGGCAGGACCTCTTTCCTGTGATCCTCCCTCCCTCCTCTTTATCACTCAGCCAATGGCTGTGATTTATTCCACAAAGTTGTTCACTCCCCTTCGCCCTTTTTCACTCCCCTTCACGAATGTGGGACAACTGGACAGCTATAAAGAATATTGATGCCTAGTTAAGGTCGCCATATTGTTCTTAACCTATCGAGACCTGTTTTGTTCAGTGATGGGGAGTGAACAAGGGCAGAAGGGAACAACTTCCTGGTATGAAGCGCGGCCACTAAGTCAACTGAGTATCTGAATTGACTCGGTCACAGAAGACAGAAATGAGGTCAAGCGAGACAATAGGTCCGTTGGCTATGGGTGGCAGGCGTCTAGTTAAGATCAAGACTGAAAAGTCCCCAACCATGGAAGTCACAGTGTTCAAAGTTTCCGAACAGCGAAAATAAACACTTAAGATAACAGAACTATGTGGGGCCCAGATAGGAGGTCAGTAGATGCAAGAACACCCAAACCAAAAACAAATGTCTGGGTAGACAGAGGCAAGAGTGTCAAATGAAATCGATCAAATAAAATGTGTTTCCTTGTAATCTAAACAGTCAAAGGGGGGCTTACATACCTTGTTATTCATTATTCACTGTGTATTTATTCATAGTGTCACTATTTCTGCTACTATTACTTCATCTTTATCTCTGCATTGTTGGAAAAGGACCCGTAAGAAAGCATCACTGTTAGTCTACACCTGTTGATTATGAAGCATTTGACAAATAAAATGTGATTTGTGATCTAAGCAGATTACGTCCCAAGGACAAATCAATTTAGAGGAGATTGCAACGCTATATGCTATGCTTTACATCCAGCTCCCATTCCACCCATTATTATGTTCAAACTCCTTCAATAGAGCAGACACAATGAGGTAGACAGCATCAAAACAGCACCCTATTCCCCATATAGGGCCCTGGTCAAAAGTAGGGAATAGGGAAGCATTTAGGACACAGACCAAGGCCTCATAGCTGTGTGCATGCACACCTCATATCAGTCTGATGTCCAAAGCCCAGAACTGGATGCAGAAATGATCTTTACTCCATTCCTCAAGCCTACCACGTTAGCTGAAGTAGGATGTATTGTTGAGGGACCATACCTAGTCCAATGTAACCTGCTTAAAAATGGCCTTTTCTGTGTGTGTTACCATGGAGGACCCAAACACAGTAGTCCCAATGCACCGCAGACAAGGAGGATGAAAATGAGTCATTAGCCACAAGATAACATTGTTGAGCTGAGGCCAAACAAGATGCCTTTATTAAAACCATTCAAATGGGTTTTAATAGACTTCCATCCCTCTCCTCCTCTCTCTCGCTTCCTTTTGAGCGACGGCAGACGCCTCGGCCGCTAATTATTCCTTTACGAGGGCCTAATTTTGAAAAAGGAAATGAAAAATAAACACCAGAGTGTGAAATGTCACAACGTGCCGCAGAGGTAATTAAACCTCAGGTTGTTAATGTTTGTCGCCGTGGTGATGCTAAGCAACCTGCTCGACCCCGGCGGACCCCCGAACACCCCTCCCCGCCTCCTCCCGCCCTCCCCCTCATGCCCTCATGTTTTGGTTTATCTCCTACATTAGCTGCATCTCGTTAATGAGCTCAATTAGCCATGACAACGTTCATGTGGTTAGTGAGTGCTGGAGAACTAAGTTTGCTTTTCTTTTGCATCATGCGTAAACTAAAGTCAGTAGTGCTCCTCTGGTGCTCGTGCTTATTACTTTACTACATGGCGTCCTTAGTGGAACATCAGATTCTCCACATCTTTTACAAAATGTGTTGTCACTAAGTTGTTGAAACTTCCTAAGAACAAAAGGCTGATCTCATGCATAATAACAGACGTAGAAGAGATGACCCTCCTGGCTCTCTCACCTTCCCTCACTTGCGCCCAACCTCCGCCCTCCCTCCCTAGTGCCCTCGTTCCCTGATTAAATAATTATGCTATGTTGCCAGTGTTCCTTTACAGTTCACCTGGTAATTGTGATTGTGTCTTAAAATGGAATTGGAATAACAGAGCAGAGATGAACAAAGCAAAATGTCAGGGTCAAGATCATAGTATGACGGGCTGAAGAAGGAAATTACCATATTCGAAATGCAAGGCGTTATCAATTAAATGTTTCTCAAGAGCGAACCAAACATTGCTATGTAACAAGACCTGTGCTGATGGACTGGCAGTGTAAACGGAGTGGAGAGAAAACCATACGCTGTAATTACAAATAAGTGACAAAGTAGGTTCTGTATTTCAGGTGGTTTTCATTTTGATAAACACTTAAATATACTGTGCAATTACAGAAACCCCATAATTACTTGCTACATTGTCATTAGGTATAGAGCTTTGAAGAGGACGCTTTTCCATTGTTAATCTGAGAGGGTAACAACAAGTCACAATTTTGCATTCCTCATAAATTCTGCTCAGTGTAGAGTCTCCTTCTGCCCAGTTCCTCTGTGGAACAGATGGAGGTGATTTCTCTGGGGAAACGTGGAGATGGATTTATCCCTCTTCCCCATCAGTCTCTCTAGGGCAAACCTCACAGGCCTGTGTGTTTCCATTGTGTCAGCACTGGCAATGCTGACCCTGCGTCTGTGACCCTGCGCGTGCGCGCGTGTGCGTATCTGTGACCCTGCGCGCGCGTGTGCGTATCTGTGACCCTGCGCGCGCGTGTGCGTATCTGTGACCCTGCGCGCGCGTGTGCGTATCTGTGACCCTGCGCGCGCGTGTGCGTATCTGTGACCCTGCGCGCGCGTGTGCGTATCTGTGACCCTGCGCGCGTGTGCGTATCTGTGACCCTGCGCGCGTGTGCGTATCTGTGACTCTGTGACCCTGTGCGTGCGCGCGTGTGCGTATCTGTGACCCTGCACGCGCTCGCGTGCGTGTATCTGTGACCCTGCGCGTGCGTGTATCTGTGACCCTGCGCGCGCGCGTGCGTGTATCTGTGACCCTGCGTGGGAGGAAACCAAACATTTGGTGTGAGCGGTAATTTCCTGGGCAGGAAATCCGCAGCTCTGCAGCCTGAGAGTGATGCTAGAAAGTGGTTTGACCTCCAGAGACCTGTACTGCCATAGAGCTGCAATGACAACACATGAACTCTGGCAAAGTTGAATATTATTATGTCATGCTAATGGGCGGTGTTTAAAAATGGATCTCTTGCTGGGAACATGTCTGATGGGTTCTCATCTCCACCCACATTACCTCTACATTAGTTACATCAGTCTGGATGTACAGCCCCCCCAGAGGAAAACAACACAGTCTACCATTTCCTACCTGGCCACAGTACAACATGACTTTGACTTGAACAAAACATTACATTTCCTGAACAGTAGGGCCCTTAAAGACAACCATACCCCCTGTTCTATGTGCCCTTTTTATAGCCCCATCCCACTAACCCCCACCCCATCCCCATCTTACTAACCCCCACCCCACCTTACTAACCCCCAATCCCCATTTTACTAACCCCCAATCCCCATTTTACTAACCCCCAATCCCACCTTACTAACACCCATCCCCCACCTTACTAACCCCCATCCCGACCTTACTAACCCCCATCCCGACCTTACTAACCCCCATCCCGACCTTACTAACACACATCCCGACCTTACTAACCCCCATCCCCATCTTACTAACCGCCACCCCATCTCACCTGGTAGAAGTTGGGCCAGAAGGTGCTGACAGCCAACTCCACCTGGCGCCAGGTGGGGTAGGCGGGGCCGGAGGCGTTCCACACGGGGATGCCCAGCGGACTGTTGTTCTCCTTAATGTAGATGTTGAGCTGGCCCGGGTTGGCGCCCTCGCGCTGGCCCGCCACGTAGTACTGGAAGATGAGGCAGTGGGTGTCATTCTCTTTGAGCTGGGGCATCAGCAGCTGGGCCTTCTGTCCCGAGGAACGTCCGCTGGTGTTAACCATCATGAAGGCTGAGCCTTGGGGGGGAGGAGGGTTAGTCAGTGAAACTACTAAACACACTAACACCTATTAATGACTTGAATAAACTTGACTAGTAATCAAGTGCATTTAAGATGTCACCGATTCAAACCGTTTTAAATGAGCATGAGTTGCACTGCTAAATCATGACAGTTATTTATGCCCGAAATATGAATTAGACAGGATATTTGGGGAGGTAAACCAGTACACACAGTTTCTGAACGGCCATGTCATGAACACATATTTGACAGTTGGAGGTAGATACAGTAAAATAGGTGCTGCTTTCAATGATTTACGTATGGACTAATCAGCAGGCTACGTGTTTGTAGAAGATAACCTGGCCAGCTGTTTATTTCAGAAACAGGAAAATGTGACCTGAACACAGCACATACTGTACGTTAATTACTGTATCCAAGTCTCCCACTTCACCACTGACGTGATTATGGCAACACTAAATCAAGGTTCGTTGAAACGTTAACACAGCCTGTACACTTCATAACAAGACCATGACAAAGGAAACAGGGGGGAAGAGAAGATAAAGGGGATAAGATGTCTGCCTCAGAACAACAGTTAATGAATAACCACAACGTAACATTAAGAGAACCTCTCACTAGTCAGCATGGGTTGCCAGGATGGGACTCAGTCATACAGTCAATAGAAGGGGCTTGGAACCTCTAACCATGGCAACTTGAATGGGGATTCCCGTTCTATTCCTTCTATATCTATGACTGAGTCACTAGTCAGTATGGGTTGCCGGAGATGGGAGAGGTTCTATTAATGTCACGTTGTGGTTATTCATTAACTGCTGTTCTGACTGAGGCGGACATCTTCTTATCCCCTTTATCTTCTCTTCACCCCTTGTTTCCTCTGCCATGGATAGGAGGTTCCAAGCCCCTTCTATTCATTATATTTCTATGCTCTGGGTCCTCTCCGTGGACGAAGCTTTGAAAGACCCTGGCGTGCTCTCAGCTCATTTAAAGGGCCGTTTCAAAACTTTTTTTAATGGGCAAAAAGCAGAGTGTGGTGTTTGTTTTACTGCAAAAGAACCTCAGCCATTGTTCTGGCTCATCTACTAGGTGTTCATTATCTACACAAACTGGTATTCCCGAGCTGAGTCTATATTTCTGCCTACTGTGTATATGCAGATTGTTGTTTCTTTCTAAAAATAAGCATGATGTACAAAACTAACAGGGAGATAGAGTGTAGGAGTGGAATGTACGGCCCACCAACAATGAATCAGAATTCTCATTGAAATTCTCCTCACTAAGTGCAGTATGCCCAAACAGCACCATGGCAAATCTGAAAGTCTCAAGTGTCACTAATGTATACAGCTCCATTACTTCTATTTATATATTTTTGTGAAACTCTGCTTTTCCTTACCGAAGGTTCAGTCGCTAACAGCCCCCGTCATGCCCTAAAAGCCTAGACGATGGGGATAGTGAAGGATTTAGGGGGGGTTCATAGAGATCCCAGGCACATTGATCCTGAGTGGAGAAGAGAACAGGGAAGGGACCACTTTGTCCTTGGCCTTCCTTCCCCACTTCCATTAAAGCCTGTAGAACGCTCTCTGCCATGGCAACGTTGAAGTGCCCAGTACATAGGGCTTCAGAGTCTCATCGGCAGAACTCTCATTAGTCCATTTGTGCTCCAGCATTGGCCTTCCAGGGCGAGAGCGCAGAGCGGAAGGAGGAGTGGGAGGAATCGATACGGTCTGGAGGTAGTGAAGGGTACACCATGGACAAATCCAGTAGCAACAAATGGACGCCCTTGACCACACCACTTTTAGGGTTGAGGACCGTTGTTGAAAATTTTCAAAAATTCTAAATTTCCTATGATGGCGAAAGGGTTGGCGAAACAAGAACAGTTTGCTTTGAATGGATGTCTGGTGATAATTGGAGGACCCCGTTGGGACAAAGAACGTTGTTTATGTATATTTAGTCCAATTTAAAACAGAGCCATGGCCTTAAAATTCAACCTCTTTCCTACTGTTTGCAATGCTCAGAAGGATCTGAGGCCTTCAACCTAGAAGTGGTGAACAAAAGACACGTTGAAGACCTCTATATATGCAACAAGTTACTGTAGTTGTCGCTCCAGCTTGTCATCTAAGGTCAGTCCCGCGTGCCAGGGTCATCCGCCGGCCTCTATATAATTACACATCAAACTATGATCCAAAGATTGTACCCTACCTCTCCCTGGCTGTAGTATTAATAAGATAGAGGGTGCCCTCCTGTGCCGTGTCCATTCTTGTGTACTAAAGTGCGCCTTTTCCCACTTAATTTCAGATTAAATTGCAGATCAGGGTGTTAAATGTGCACCCTACCCTCTCATTTCCCAAGCAAATCTTGCCTATGGCCTGCAGCTACGAGAGGGGTAATTTGATATTCCATAATAATGATGGAATTGTGTTAAGGAGCCCAGACAACTCAGGCAGTCTCTGGGATTGTGTTAAGGAGCCCAGACAACTCAGGCAGTCTCTGGGATTGTGTTTAAGGTTGATAAAAACTGTAGTGGGGTACGGGGTAATCTTTTTTGGAATTGGCGGTTCCCCCTCTCCATTAGCGATCTTTATACCACTGGGCTCATAGTTGGCATCAACGTCTGTTTAGTCATTTTATGGGTATGAGAGCTCACTGCTCACCAAAAGTCCCTTGTAAATCGGTTCAATCTGACTTCTGGCTATACGTACTCACTACTACACTCGAGCTGGCTCATATGCTCCCTGTTGCTTCTACCGAACACACAGATATGATATCTTCTGATGACAGACATCATCCAACACCCAGGCCACAACCAAAACCCAAATCCATTCCCAATGCCACGCGACACTCTTGACCTCAAAAACTCAGATGACACCTCTGTCGCCCCTGGCGATGAACACACCAGTACATCTGACAATGATAACGACCAAGCTTGAGGCACAGCACCGGTTCCCATGGCCACCAGATCACCGGCGTCAACGATTTCTCCCAATTAATGTCATATTCCAATGTTTCTCGCATGGTTGCTGGTTGTTAGTACACAGGAAGACTGAAGAGTATGGAGCTGGGTCATTATAAAGTATGTTGGCAAGTTCATTGCCAAGATAAAAACGACAAAATGGTGTTTGTAGATACAGTTTAGGAAAGTGGTCTAGTGCATCATTTTCTTGACAGCCTTGTCAGAAAAACGCTGCTCCCTCAACGGATTCAGTCTTTCATAACTCGTAAATAAACTTCCATCACCAATCCTTGACATGATATCTAAACTATGCCTTTTAATTAATAGAGTCCTCTCTAATGTGCCTTCAGAGCATAGCGTTAAGCTGCATGTTAGCCTTCCGTTTGGTGTCTTGCCAACAGGTATATATGCCTGTCATTAGCATAACTCCTGTGCCATGATCAGAAGCACAATCTTTCCTTTCCAACTCACTTCATATATTTGTTCACAAGACCAATAGTAAACAGGGACACCCTTTCATAAGTGGAGGCACATGCTCTTCCTGGTTGCATTGAAACAACTACTGAAACAACAGGCAGCACTTTCAAGGGATTGTTTGCCCCTTTCATGTTGTCCTTTATCTCTTTTGATATACGTTTTATTTTCAGAGCTGTCATATTCCAGGGGGAAAAGAAACAGACCAGACAAGGAGGCAATGCTACGCCATTTGAATTTCATAGACAAAAGTTGAGACTCCCTCTGAGAAAGACTATGGGGTGCTCAAGGTCATCTGAAGTGATACGGGGTCCTAGAATATAAAGTGTCACCTGCACCACACTGCTTGTGGTGATATAGGAATGCCATTTGTTAAAATACTTTTGTTTTCCTGCTAATAATGTTTGAGTATTTTGTGATGATCAATTATTCACCAACCTGTATTTCCAGGTGGCATGAAATAAAATATTCTGACTATACAAGTATCTTCAGTTAACTCAACTTAACAGTATTTGGAGTATAAAAGTTGCATGAGAGCAAGTTAA
Source organism: Oncorhynchus keta (assembly GCF_023373465.1). Lineage (NCBI taxonomy): Eukaryota > Metazoa > Chordata > Actinopteri > Salmoniformes > Salmonidae > Oncorhynchus > Oncorhynchus keta. The sequence continues at coordinate 71,802,387 of NC_068448.1, forward strand.
CACACTTCCAGATTTCACTCAACTTTGCATTTGTGTCACTTATAATGCTCCATCTATTCATGATTCTTGTAAAATCCTTGTGTGTGTGTGTGTGTGTGTGTGTGTGTGTGTGTGTGTGTGTGTGTGTGTGTGTGTGTGTGTGTGTGTGTGTGTGTGTGTGTGTGTGTGTGTGAATTATGATCTCAGGTATCAGCCTCCTCTACTGCCAGGTGGTCTGGAACTGAATCCAGTTGCTAAGCTCTCGATACACTTGAGAGTTTAGTGGCACCAACCATGTGAGAAATTTGAAAAAAAAAAGATTGGCTTTCTAAAAAAGGCCATTATGCCTGCATTGTAACTAATGGAATTGGCATGGGAAGAACATTACAGACCTGGCATGTGCCGTTCCTGTCCCTCAGAGTTATAAAACTGTCTTTTTCAGCCTTGGAAATAAAGGAGGCTATCTGTTGGCGATATGTCTGCTACAAGTATTCTGTCAGCCAATCAGGAACTCCACTGGCATCATTTGTATTGTTGCACTGGCTGATGACAATCGCTAACTGACACAGATGACTTTACCCTTGGTGCTCAAGGTTTGCCGGAGAGCCGTGGCCTTATCACGAGATACAGAGCAGGAGAGACGGTGGGCGTTTGGCGCCTGAGCGTCCGCCAAGGGGGAAATCACCAGCGTGGTGAGAAAGGGAGGAATCCACTGTCAGTCTAGTGCTACTCCACGGCCTGACACCGGTCATTACATTAAATCGGTATCCTCACCATCTCGCCTGAGAGTGAGAATAGTAGGTTAAAGGAGGCTCAAACTGAACCAGTTGCGTTGGTAAGAAGACTACACGTTTCAGTTTCTTCTGAATTTTGGAAAACATGGAGGTATAAATATTTTTAAAAGCATCAAACTAATGCAGGAATTCACACAGCGAGTCTCACTTTGGACATAAACACACCTCAGGCAGCGAGCGGTGGGACATACTATATGACCCTTGCCATTCGTACCAGTAGTGAAAAACATCAGCAAGCCTATATTTTCACCATCTACATAGCTTACTTATTTACAGTATCCCAATCCACACGCAATGGAGGCTCATTTGCCAACTATTTTAGAAGCATATCAGGGCCGGATTGTTTTAGTGTTGTCTAAAAGACACTCAGCAGGGGATACTGTTCTCCTCTACAATGCCAGGTTCAGGGCCAATTAACACACAAACACTTTAAAAGCAACCAGAGAGTAATTTCCATAAAGAACAGAGCTTTGCAGTCATACAAAAAACCCATAATGTTTTCTATTTCTATGGAGTGTGTGTGTGTGTTAGAGAAGGAGAGCGTGTGAAAGAAAGAGAGAGAGCAGGTGCAAGATGATTGTTTTTTTTACTTTGCCATTTCCAGCTCCCATTATGAGCGGGTATCGACCTCGTCAGTTGATGTTCATGAGCTCTTTTTTTCCCCTCATTGAGCTTTTGACATGGGAGAGAGAAGAATGACCATTTAAAATGAAAGAGTCAAACACCGATAGGACGAATCCAATTTTCTCTACTCCCACAAATGATCGTACAATCAATCACTTTCTGGTGGGATGACAAGCAACTAAACTATATATATTTTTGTTTTCCTTTCTTTAAGGGATGAATTAGACTATGAATGGATTATGGACTAAGTGCGGCGATGCGGCCTTCTCGGTGGAAGGAAGGAAGGGATATGAACAAGCGCATAATCGTGGCCTTAATTTCAGGTTAATGGAACAAGCACTGTGCTAATGCATGTTTAAAGAGGCATTATATGGTGGGAAAAGGGAGGGGCAAGAGTGCGGCGCTAGCTATCGAGCCACATTCACACCAGCCCTTAAATATTTTAGCAGGATACATGACTTAAGAGGTTAAACGTGTTAGTGAGTGGATCAGTGCAAGTGGGTGGGGTGGGGCTGAGGCAGCGAGAGAGAGAGAGAGAGAGAGAGCGATGCGAAGATGAAATATTGGTCAGGCCGCACAGCTCAGCGCAATTGTCTTGTTGGTTCCACTCCAGCGGAATTGGTATGGCGTGTAAACAGCTCCCTACGAGTCAGCGAGATTGGTAATGAGATTTTTCTACATGGGAGGCTCTCGGAGAACGGATCAATGCCCCGTCGACGGGGGAAAGGATTAGAAAACTTGGATTTGAATCATTAACGTTTGGCCATGCAATATCATTGAGGACGCCATGCACTTGCATAAAAGAAGCATGGGGACTGGGAGAAGACTTTATTCTAATGAAGAGCGGGATCTTGAGACTAGAGGACAGTGTGTCTGACAGCGAAACAACTGTCTCAGAGTACATGCCAGCCTGTCTCCCAATTTAAGGAACTACGTTAGGGCAAACTGCACTATAGCAGGGGCGGACTGGGACCAGAAAATCGGTTCTGGAATTTCTAACACACCCAACTATTTTTTTCCTTGTTTCCTTCAGGCCCCCAGTATTAGCCAGATAATCCTTTTAAGCATAACCCACACAGATAGACAGGCTAGAAATGTTTCAGCCCATCTGGCATTTGCCCAAAATGCCAGGAGGCCAGTCCGCCCATGCACAATAATATACTTTTTTCCAATCTCCAGAAATTACATCTAGATGAGTATATAGAAGATACACCTGACAGGATCTAAAAACTCAGAGCTCACGAATTATGTCTAGCATCACAACCTGACCAAGGATGACTGACAAATCAGAGTACTCTAGGTCTTGGTATGAAAGTCCCATGTCCTACAAGGGAGACTGATTCAATGTCTATCATACAGTGCCTTCGGAAAGTATTCCAACCCCTGGACCTTTTCCACATTTTGTTACGTGACAGCCTTATTCTAAAATGGAGTAAATTGTATTTTTCCCTCTCATCAATCTACATACAATACCCCATAATTACAAAGTGAAAATAGGTTTTCAGAAATGTTTGCAAATGTAAAAAAATGTTTTGGTTGAAATACCTTATATAAATAAGTATTCAGACTCTTTGCTACGAAATAGGAAATTGAGCTCACACCTGTGTATACAAGTTCCCACAGTTGACAGCGGTAGTCAGAGCAAAAACCAAGCCATGAGGTCGAAGGAATTGTCCATAGAGCTCCGAGATAGGATTGTGTCGAGGCACAGATCTGGGGAAGGGTACCAAAACATTTCTGCAGCTTTAAAAAGGTCCTTAATAACACAATGGCCTCCATCATTCTTAAATGGAAGAAGTTTGGAACCACCAAGACTCTTTCTAGAGCTGGCCGCCCGGCCAAACTGAGCAATCAGGGGAGAAGAAACCTGGCACCATCCCTACGGTGAAGCGTGGTGGCAGCAGCATCATGCCGTGGGGATGTTCTTCAGCGGCAGGGACTGGGAGGTCAGGATCGAGGCAAATATGAACAGGAACCTGGAACAGGTTCTCAGATTGGGGCGAAGGTTCACCTTCCAACAGGACAACAACCCGAAGCACACAGCAAAGATAGCGCGGGAGTGGCTTTGGAACAAGTCTGAATGTCCCTGAGTGGCCCAGCCAGAACCCGGACGAGAACCTGATCAAACATCTATGGAGAGACCTGAAGATAGCTGTGCAACGACAGAGGATCTGCAGAGAGAAATGGGAGAAACTCCCCAAATACAGGTGTGCCAAGCTTTTAGCGTCATACCCAAGAATAATCAAGGCTATAATCACTGCCAAAGGTGCTTCAACAAAGTACTAAGTAAAGGGTCTGAATACCTATGTAAATGTAATCAGTTTTTTATTTTGAATAAATTAGCAAACATTTCTGAAAACCTGTTTTTGCTTTGTCATTATGGGGTAGTGTGATGTCATTATGGGGTAGTGTGTGTAGACTGATGAGGGGAAAAAAATAATTTTAGAATAAGGCTGTAACCTAACTAAATGTGGTAAAAGTCAAGGGGTCTGAATAGTTTCAGAAGGCACTTTATATTCCAACACACAACTTTAATCTCTAAGCTTCATTTACTATTAGGAAGTACACAAATCAATAACAATTCATGGATTCAAATGATACTCTGCCATGACAAACGAACGCGGCTATAACCTTGCATGCACTCATGCAAACGTGTACACACACACACACACACACACACACACACACACACACACACACTTCGTTGCCCATGGGATTCCGTTGATGAGCGTATTATGTTTAGAATCAGATGGGTTGTTCCCTTTACATTTTGCCGTGCACAGATTACTGATTCAGGCTGGTGCCCCAGCGCTCTGCTCTTGTAACCAGGATGTGTTGTTTGTCCATTTATTGATTAACCTTCACATGCAAAGTACTTTGTAAATTGAAGTTGTGCTTATTGGAAATGGGATATGTTTAAGGCCCAGTGATGAATAGCCAGAGAGCGGGGCCAGGAAGGGGAGTGTTTGCCTAAGGGGGGCATCTGATAATTGAGTTTTGACAACTAATTTCAATACGAACCGCCAGTGTAAATACGGTCAGGGAACACGGACGTTTCCCAATGAAAGGCCCCTCATGAAGAAGGACAGTCATGATTAACTTTAGGAGCCTAATCATCTTTACTATATAGTGGACACTGCAATAGAGAGCAACTGTGATGCACTTAATCCCATTCATCAGCTATTCATGATGAACGAGGAATAAACAGAAAAAAAAAGTCAAACCCTTCTTGAAACTCTGAACTGTTCCAGCACAACATTGCATTTTGAAATCCAATTAGGAACATGGCAATGAACTGATTTGTCTTGCTCTTAAATGGGTTCAATTAAACTTTTTTAAATAATGGTATATGCCAATTACTGTTGCAGGTAATGTATAACGAAGGAGGGCCTTAATACAATTGCTATGATATTTAGAGCCACACTCAACATCCATACAACATTAGCATTTCAAACTATCCACATATGCGGTAACTAACACTGTAAAACGGAGACCCAACAGCTACAAGACAGAAGCATCCTCTTTTCCCTCTCTCTTAAGAGAGGTGCCCTGTGGAATTCTGGGACGGCTGGCTCCCCAGCCTGGCAGGTGTCCACGGCTTAGGGGTGGCACCTGTGTCGTCGGGCACTGGCCAGGGAGGGAGCAGAGCCACTGGCCCCACAATCCAGCTTCACAGGATGCCAACCTCTCCCTCTGTGCCAGGTCTATCCTTCCCAGCCAGGGTGAGGCTATTTGCGACAAAGCAAGTCATGCTCCTGCTATTTTCTGTAACTAAACACTTTGTAGGTGTTTTTTGATGTGCTTCCTGAAAAACTATTGACATAGAACATGGGCTGCCTCTTTCAAACTACATTAGCACTGCTAATGGGGCAGAGAACCTTGAGATTGGTAGCAGCAGTGTCACTCCCTGGCCATGCCCAGTGAGCCTACAGCCCCCTCTAATGAACACACAGTGACCAAGAACAGTGATGCCTTTTAAAAATACACTTTGGTCAACAGAAGGAAGTATGACCGAGAGAGCTGCGTTGACTGTGCACAATCTGTCCCTGATGTTGCATTTCCTGCATGAGTCCGCCGTAAAACAACAGGAAGTGTTTTTCAATGGGCCCTGATAACAGTTGACTGGGGTAAATGCAGGATTTATTAAGCAAGAATCATGTACAAGTCCATAAGATAACGCTGTCTCAGTCAGTGCAGTTGTCCATCCTTCCAGGTGCAACTACTTACGCAAATTAGGTTTCAGATATTACAAATAAAATATAGATATTTCAGGGTGCCAATGCAGGACGACAGATTGTGGTTTTTCATTAATTTTTTTACATTTTTTTAATTGAACCTTTATTTAAGTAAGCAAGTCAGTTAAGAACAAATTCTTATTTTATTTACAATGACTGCCTACCCAGGCCAAAACCGGATGACGCTGGGCCAATTGTGCGCCGCCCTATGTGATTCCCAATCACGGCCGGATATGGTGATCTAATTTAGGGATCTGGATCCTCATGGTGTTTTAGAACAAGCATATTTTGCATGACATTTCTCTGAAATTGATATTTAACTATATGTGTGTGGTACAGGGAGGGAGTTTAAAAGACGTTTACCTTTTTCCAATCACTTTTCCAATAGGCCTCCTTCACCTTAAAGCTTTGACGATGGGTAAGGAAGTAATAGCATTGATATACAGTGCCTTGCAAAAGTATTCAGACCCCTGGGATTTCTTCACATTTGATTGTTTTAAAATGGGATTCAAATTGATTGGTCAACAATCTACACAAAATACTTGAACATAAAACAAACTTCCCAAGAAGACTCACAGCTGAAATCGATGTCAAAGCTGTTTCCAACACGTATTAACTCAGGAAGCTGAATACTTATGCAACGACTATTTCTTTAGTTTCAGCTCCCTGAGTCGAGACATTGGCATTGATTACAGCTGTGGTGAGTCTTCTCGGGGAACTCTAAGAGGCATGCACACCTGGAGTGTGGAATATTTGCCCATTATTCTTTTCAAAATTCTTCAATCTCTGTCAAGATGTTTGGGCTCATGACTTGACAGCAATTTAAGTCTTGCCATTGATTTTCAAGCAGATTTAAATCAAAACTATATCTTGGCCAGGAACATTCACAGTCTTCTTCGTAAAGCAACACCCGTGTAGATTTGGCTTTGTGCTGTAGGTTATTGTCCTGCTGAAAGGTGAATTCCTCTGGTGTAAAGACAGCAACAGGTATACCTCTAGGATTGTGCCTTAGCTCCATCCTGTTTATTTTTAAACTGGAAAAACTCCAGTATTTGTCAATGTCAAGCATATCAATACATGATGCAGCCACCACCAAGCTTGAAATTAAGGAGGCAGTCAACTAAAACCTAAAAACATAAGGCTTTGCATTCAGGCCATCAAGTGTATTCTTTTGCTGTTTTTTGTTGTTGCAGTATTGCTTTAGTGCAGGGGTCTCCAGGAACAGGGTTGGGGTGAACCTATAGGACGGTAGCTCTCCAGCAACAGGGTTGGGGTGAACCTATAGGACGGTAGCTCTCCAGCAACAGGGTTGGGGTGAACCTATAGGACGGTAGCTCTCCAGCAACAGGGTTGGAGTGAACCTATAGGACGGTAGCTCTCCAGGAACAGGGTTGGAGTGAACCTATAGGACGGTAGCTCTCCAGGAACAGGGTTGGAGTGAACCTATAGGACGGTAGCTCTCCAGGAACAGGGTTGGGGTGAACCTATAGGACGGTAGCTCTCCAGGAACAGGGTTGGAGTGAACCTATAGGACGGTAGCTCTCTAGGAACAGTGTTGGGGTGAACCTATAGGACGGTAGCTCTCTAGGAACAGGGTTGGAGAGCCCTGCTTTGTGCCTTGTTTCATACAAGATGCAAGTTTTAGAATCTTTATTTCTATGTATATTTGTATTATTTTCACTCTGTCATTTAGGAGTCACTACAATGTTGTTGATCAATCCTCAGTTCTCTCCCATCACAGACATTGAACTCCGTAGCCGTTTTAAAATTACAAATGGCCTCATGGTAACATCCCTGAGAAGTTCCATTTCTGTCCTGCAGCTCAGTTCAGAAGGACGACTGCATCTGATTTGTCTGGGTGGTTTAATACATCATCCACAGCATAATTATTAACTTGACCATGCTTAAAGTGATATTCAATGTCGGATTTGTTATTGTTACCCATCTACCAATCACTGCCCTTCTTCATGAGGCTTTCGGAAAAGCTCCCTGGTCGTTGTAGTTGGATCGGTGCTTGAAATCCATTTCTTCATTGAGGGACCTTACAGATGTTGCATTTGTTGGGGACAGAGGAAGGAGTAGCCATTTAAAAATCATGTCAACCACTACTGTATTATTTCACACAGAGTAAGTGCTTGTAAGTTGTGATTTGTTCAAGGAAAAATCCACCCAAAACCACTCATTCCAACCATCACTGTGGTCCTATTTGGCTCAGATGGTAGAGCAAGGCACTTGCATGCCAGGCACCACCCATACGTAAAAAGTATGCACGCATGGCTAAGTCGTTTTGGATAAAATTGCATATATTATTTCTTGAATTTACATTGTTAAACATCATTTATATGTGAGAACAATATTTTGTGAACAAATGTTTCATTTTGGCGTTATAAGGTTGGTAGCAACATTGAAAAATCGTTGTGGGAATCTGTTGCAGCTCAAGTCGACAACCAAATCCACAATGCCCCATATCCACAGGCACCAAAAGCACACAGGGCTACTCTTGCTCTATCTGCACTGGCTGGATTGCTAGGTAGCTAGCTAGCAAACGTTTATCAGCATGTAAAGTAGCTAGTTAGCTGTAAAATGGCCTTAAACTTCAATTAAGGAGCCTACAATCGGCAGATCGATGGAGTCTAACAGATAGACTTTTGAGGAGATGGGAAATGGCTGCACGGTGCATTCTGGGCGATTCTGGGACAAGGAGGGCTCTTCAAGGAGTAAATGGGAGTCTAGCTCAAAAATGGCACGAATTTCAGCAACAAGAACATTACAAATCTTTTCCGAGATGTGAGATAATTAACTTGCTGTAATGTCGTATATCTTTGGAATTGTCACATTAAGTAATTGCGGAAAATAGGCACGTTTCTCGACATACACACAGTCTTTGAGAAAAGAGTGCATGACGATTAGCTTAGCAACCACGTGACTCAGCATGACAACGCGATTGGTCGACAGTCTGCAGGATGGGGCGTAAAACATTCCATTATTCATTGGAGTCCCATCTCCTTTGTGAAGTATCTCTGGTGACAGCACCATTCAATGCACCCTGGACTAAAGAGGCAGACAATTAGGAAAACTGTGCTAGAGAGACCTTTAAATTACACGAGGTCGGGAAATAACACAAAAATATGATCAATGGCTCATTCGAGAGAAGACCTCCTCCTGAGTTATGACATCGGCCAGTATTGAAATCTGATATGATAGACATTTTCACCATCTAAAAGTCGTACTCCTATTAACTTATAGTGTAGAGAGAGACTTTGTCACGGCACTATGTCATAACGGCTGGATTTCTGCCTGCTTCAAAGCCAATTTTTCAGATGCACATGACAACATGAAATGACCCAGAGAATTTATAGAACATCACTCAGATGCACAAAAACAATATACAATTCAAAATGGGTGAACTTTCCGTTGACGGTTAATTTCACTCCTGAACTAATTCAGGCTTGCCTAAACAAAACGATTTTACTCCTGAACTAATTCAGGCTTGCCTAAACAAAACGATTTTACTCCTGAACTAATTCAGGCTTGCCTAAACAAAACTATTTTACTCCTGAACTAATTCAGGCTTGCCTAAACAAAACTATTTTACTTCTGAATTTTTTCACTTTCACATGAGTATTTTGTGTAGGTTGTTGACAACAAATGACAATTTTAAACATAACAAAATGTAAAGAATACTTTTGCAAGGCACTATTTAATTTTATCCCACAAATTGTAGGAGCCAAATCTAATTCACTCACTTAGGCGTTGGTATTTATTCTAATTGCGCAGTCCAAGCATGGAAGACTGACTATAACCGTTTATTTTCCTTGCCTGTTACACCTTCCATAATCACCATCTGGACCGTCTCCAATGTCTCCATCTCCTGCTGGAAACATTCACCTTTCTACCCATGTATCAACGACTTCAAAGCTATTTCACTAAATACTGCATTAAATAGAGCTCTCACATTATAGTCCCGGTATCAACTCATGTAGCTCACAGGGACGTGCACTCAGTCTAGAGCGAGTGCTAATCAAAGAGCAGAGGTTGGAGGTACTACATTTTTCCAATTAGCTTTTTTTCCAGCAAACGATGAAGGGGGTGGCCAGTGCAGCATGTTAGATGTCATTTGGCGTAATGACTGCGACGATCATTATGGCCGAACGCTGTCGGGTCCTGAACTTTGAAATCATTACCTGCGGTTGGATTTCGGCTGGAGAGAACTGCTCCTCACTCTTTCGACACCGCACACCTCCCGAATCAGAGGTCGCTCGGAGCGGGGAACGAACAACATTTTCCAAATGGGCGACGTGGAGGACTGGGCTGATTTCGATCGCTCGCGCCACTCCAGGATTTGTGCCTCTAATCCCTCTTAATTTTTCCTCCTTGTTAAAATGTACGTTTCAGCAGGTGCTGTGCACCTTGAGGTTAAGCACAGTCTTAGCTGAGAACCCACTCCCAGAGAGTCTCTGCTGAGTGTGCACTTCCAGGCCACAATGTCAAATCAACTCCAGCAGAGAAGGTAAGGACAGGAGACATCTGATTGCTGTGTATCATGCACAATCAAATCATGGAAAGACTTTTCTGAATCACCATCTCAAGTCTGGATTTTGACTATGGTCTCCAAGGATTCAACCTTTGTCACAAACGTAACTCGTCACTACGAACACCCAACATAAGGTGCAGCAAAAACAATGTGCCACCTTCGCTGCCTTTCATTGAGAGTATTTGAACTTTTTGTATTGTTTGTTGGTTTGAATAAATAAGAATTTGTTCTTAACTGACTTGCCTAGTTAAATAAAGGTAAATTAAATTAATTAAATGCCACTGTCAGCCAGAGAAATATGCTGAGAAGGATTATCACCACAGCAAAGAATGTACTTGGAGTCAAACAGACAGGCCTGGATGAGATCTTTAAGGTCAGGGCCCTCCGCAAGGCTCACAAAATTATTTTAGACCCAGGCCACCCCATGTACCCGGACTTTAAACTACTCCCCTCTGGGCGCAGGTATAGGGCAGCCCTCAGCAGGAAAAACACAACTAGACAGTCATTTGTGCCAGGTGTGATATCCCTCCTAAATAGCTCGGGCTCATGTTCCTATTGACCCAGTAAGGCCAGCAGACTAGTCTCTTTTTATTGGTATGTAACTGTTATGAAAGTTGTATTGTCAATTTTGTTTAGCATTTAAAACACCACTTTAAAACGTGTACATGACACCGCAACAAAATTTCCCCATGGGGACAACAAAGGAAGTAAGTAAGTAGACAATGACTGAGTCAAAGTGACATGACATAAATTAGCTCTGTTGACCAGAACTTGTTCATCAGAGTCCATTGTGTACAGGTAGTTTCTTCTCAAGTCCGTCAAGGCAGAGCTTTTAGTGACGCGTCTCTTTACCCAGGAGTCCCATAAACCTGAGACAGTGTTTTACGAAAATAATACATTCCAGTCTCACAAAATTAAACAGCTTCCGTGGATTGTGTGAACACCTGCAAATAATTCTGCCATGTATACCATCTGTTTCCCTAGAAACAAACAGATCTGTCTCGTCAAAATAATGCGGGGGTCCTTGTGTGCTGATCAGATATGCAAACTGCAATACTGTGTGTCATAAGGTCTCTATTGTGTGGGTATTGTCTTCGATGTTCACCTCTGTTAAGTTTCCAGTGTTCCTCTGCGATGATACAGAAGAGTTATTTGCTGATATGATGTGGGAGGTCTTTGCAATGAAAGAGCCTGTGTCTTTGTGATCTATAGGGAGGTATGCAGCCTTCGCTTCAGGCCACAACTGTATCTAGTCAAACAGGTTGACTATTTATGGCTCATTTCCAAAGAGAAGAATTGAGAAGAGTAGAAATGTCTATCCTCTAACGCCTCAGTTTCCATGGCTTGAGGTCCTTGTGTGCTGATCAGATATGCAAACTGCAATACTGTGTGTCATAAGGTCTCTATTGTGTGGGTATTGTCTTCGATGTTCACCTCTGTTAAGTTTCCAGTGTTCCTCTGCGATGATACAGAAGAGTTATTTGCTGATATGATGTGGGAGGTCTTTGCAATGAAAGAGCCTGTGTCTTTGTGATCTATAGGGAGGTATGCAGCCTTCGCTTCAGGCCACAACTGTATCTAGTCAAACAGGTTGACTATTTATGGCTCATTTCCAAAGAGAAGAATTGAGAAGAGTAGAAATGTCTATCCTCTAACGCCTCAGTTTCCATGGCTTGAGGCTGTGTGTTTGAAACTTGCAGCTGATGGCGTGTATAGTATCATTTTCAAAGTTTGGTTGTGTTATACATAAGTAGTTATCCATCACATCTCCTGGAGCATGGTTGTATGATGTCGATTATCGTCAGGTGTATAATTTATGAAGGTTATGCCCTTTTTATTGATAGTGCTGGTGGAGCCATTTTTTCACAGCTGCGGGAGAGTCACGGAACGGTCTCCCCATTTGGTCCTTCTGTAGCTCAGTTGGTAGAGCATGGCGCTTGTAACGCCAGGGTAGTGGGTTCAATTCCCGGGACCACCCATACGTAGAATGTATGCACACATGACTGTAAGTCGCTTTGGATAAAAGCGTCCGCTAAATGGCATATATTATTATTATTATTACAAAAGAGAGCACACCTCCCTCCCAGAACTTGCTTTCAAGTGCCCGTCTTTGTTCAGTCATTGCCTTATTAAATTGATAAACTGATGATAATGGCTGATAATTGTGGCCCAGTACCTGGGACTCTCCGTCTGTGATTGCCGGAGGCCAGACGGAGTGGAAGGGACGTCAGAGGCTGTGTCTCGTTACCGTAGCGCTGAGATGAAAGGGACTACTTTCACTGGGTACACTTATTACCATTAAAATCAATCACTTCAGCTCTCCTCCTCAGAACTCCGTTAGGTATAATTTCCTACAGTTGTTTTCACCACTCAAATGAAAATGAGACCACAGGAAGTAGATGTACGGCTCTGATCTCCAGTGAGAGATGCTTTATTGCAGTGTTAACCTTATAGGTCGTTTAGACCAATTAAGTTCAACCAATCTGATAGGAAATAGTCATTTAAAAAATGTAGCATTCAAATTGCGCTACAGCCATACCTTTGCCATGACTCAGACACAAATTGTTGGAGATATGCATTCCAACTACTGCATTTAGGCAGTGTCCGACAAGCACACACACACAAGGAGCCAAGGCTGATGTGCAGAGGGCTCCGGGGAGGGAGTGAAAAGTGTGGTGATTTATTGGGACTTCCCCCTTTGTAAAATATTTTAACCTCGCGGCTGCAACTAGTTCTCCCTCTGTGTCGCGAGACACTGCGCGACCCTGCTGACTGGTGACTGTGGGGAGCACCGATTCATGGCACCTGACCCTGCAACAAATCACATTCCAAAGCTGAGGCGGCACACAGACGTGTCCCCGTGAAGCGCCTCGCTCCTCTACTCACCATCACCGGCTCATCTGATTTAAAGAGGTGCCATCTCAAGCAGAGATGCCCATTAGGAAAACAACGCGGTCCTGAAAATGAGACACGCTCCGCCAAACTACTAGGCTGTGTAACGGTCATTGGTGGAAGAATGTGAGGACCAAAGCGCAGCGTGGTACGTGTTCGTCATTTATTAAATAGAACTGAACACTAAATACAAAGTAACAAAAAAGAACAACCGAAACAGCTCCGTCAGGTACAAAACAGAAAGCAACTACCCACAAAACCCATCTGGGCGAGAGCTACCTAAGTATGGTTCTCAATCAGAGACAACGATAGACAGCTGTCCGATTGAGAACCATACCCGGCCAAAAACAAAGAAATACAAAAACATAGAAAAAGGAACATAGAATGCCCACCTTAGTCACTGGGCGTGACAGGCTGGTGTTGTGAAGCCAGGGTAACGGAGATAACAGGGAAATAAGCCATACATTGATACAGGGCATAAATGTATATTTTAATTAACACGGCGCCTGGAAGAGGATGCCCAGTAACACCTCAAGCAGAGATTTTCATTCTCTTCCTGTCGAGTGCATTATTTCAGGCCATAATTCTCCGTGCAGTAGGGCGAGCCAGCCAGCGAAATTGAACAGCCCTACTGCTGGCAAGCTCCATTTAACCATTCGACAGCAGCTCGACTGGACACACAAACTGGAAAATCAGACAAATGTAATGCTGCTCACAAGCCCCAATAACAAGACCGGGTACATGGGGGGAACAGCTGAAATAGACTGCCAACTTTATTTTATTACCAGGTTTGTTTCAGACTGAAAATGTTCAATTTCACAGGGAAGACAGAAATAATCGTTCTTCCACATGAGAAGAATGACATCTTTGGGAATTGGGCCATGATTTTCGACTATAGGCTTTGGTTTTAAGATATGTACGGAAAAACACTATCTGAAATGTGGATTACCGTATGGTAGATTCCATTACTAAATCTACTTCATCAATCTCTTACAAGGTTCATCTTCAAATGGTTGAACGTGACAGACCCTTATAGTTTCACACTGAGGGATAGCAGTTCTGGATCAGTACAATAAACAGAGGGAGGAGAGGTGTATGGTCAGGGTTATAGAAAGTGAATGTGACTCTCTACTAGAGGTCGACCAATTAATCGGAATGGCAGATTAATTAGGGCCGATTTCAAGTTTTCATAACAATCGGAAATCGGTATTTTGGGGCGCCGATTTCACGATAAAAAAAAAATGTATATTTTTAATTTGGCAAGTCAGTTAAGAACACATTCTTACTTTCAATGATGGCCTAGGAACGGTGGGTTAACTGCCTCGTTCAGGTGCAGAACGACAGATTTTCACCTTATCAGCTCGGGGGATCCAATCTTGCAACCTTTCAGTTAACTAGTCCAACGCAATAACGACCTGCCTCTCTCTCGTTGTACTCCACAAGGGGACTGCCTGTTACGCGAATGCAGTAAGCCAAGGTAAGTTGCTAGCTAGCATTAAACTTATCTTAGAAAACAATCAATCATAATCACTAGTTAACTACACATGGTTGATGATATTACTAGATATTATCTAGCGTGTCCTGCGTTGCATATAATCTGACTGAGCATACAAGCATACAAGTATCTGACTGAGCGGTGGTAGGCAGAAGCAGGCGAGTAAACATTTGTTCAAACAGCACTTTTGTGCATTTTGCCAGCAGCTCTTCGTTGTGCGTCAAGCATTGCGCTGTTTATGACTTCAAGCCGATCAACTTCCGAGATGAGGCTGGTGTAACCGAAGTGAAATGGCTAGCTAGTTAGCACGTGCTAATAGCGTTTCAAACGTCACTCGCTCTAAGCCTTCTAGTAGTTGTTCCCCTTGCTCTGCATGGGTAAAGCTGCTTCGATGGTGGCTGTTGTCGTTGTGTTGCAGGTTCGAGCCCAGGGAGGAGCGAGGAGAGCGACGGAAGCTGTACTGTTACTCTGTCAATACTAAAGTGCCTATAAGAACATCCAATAGTCAAAGGTTGATGAAATACAAATGCTATAGAGAGAAATAGTCCTATAATTCCTATAATAACTACAACCAAAACATTTTACCTGGGAATATTGATGTTAAAAGGAACAACCAGCTTTCATATATTATCATGTTCTGAGCAAGGAACTTAAACGTTAGCTTTCTTACATGGCACATATTGCACTTTTACTTTCTTCTCCAACACTGAGTTTGTGCATTATTTAAACTAAATTGAACACGTTTCATTATTTACTTGAGGCTAAGTTGATTTTATTGATGTATTATATTAAGTTAAAATAAGTGTTCATTCAGTATTGTTGTAATTGTCATTGTCGAAAAAAAAAAAGTATATTATTAAAATTGGCCGATTAAATCGGCATCTGCTTTTTCGGGCCTCCAATAAATCGGTATCGGCGTTGAAAAATCATAAAATCGGTCGACCTCTACTCTCTACCCCCTCAGCTGCTCTTGCAGTCTGTTCACTCCCTTCCCTTCTCTCTGACACAGCTCACCCCCAAGGAGCCGATCAACTCAACACTGACCCACCTCCCCTGTCCCACATTACAGGACCTATGCTGACAGAGAGACGTTTCCTGTCTGGAAGGTGGGCACTTTTGAAGTGAGCTTAGTAGTTTATTAGTGAAGAGGGGGTTGTGGTGTGTGTGTGTGTGTGAGTGAGGGAGGGAGGGAGATCATTGACCTACAGGTCCCGTCTAAGAGACTGTACTACAACACAAGCTCGGAAAAGAAGGTTGTGCGTGCGCCTCGGAAAAGAGGTTGTGTGTGACCTCCTGACTTTGACAAAAATATGGCCACCATAAAAGGCACAAAAAAGGCACAGTTTGCAACTGGCAACCAAGATAGAGCGAGAGAACAAATGTGAGTCATAATGAACTTGTACACGATGAGCAGTGATGAGCAATGAAGGGCAGGGGGGGTCATGGGTGAGAGAGGGTCCCGGTTGGGTCCTCTTGGCATCATCTGTGTTAGTCTGGAATTAGTGGGCAAGGTTTTGATTACGGCCATGTGCGCTCTGATAGGTGGTTTTGTAATAACAGTCGGTCCCAATGGCAGCAGCATGAAAATAAGTTAGTTAGACCCCAGTGAATGACTGACTGATGGGGGGGGGGCCGTGTTCAAAGGCCTGATGTGATATGACTGCTCACACTCATGTGGCCAACACTGATAAGCCCCTTTAACACGGAAATTAACCCACCGGTTTGGAAGCAACCAGCGTAACGGCGCTCCGTAAAAAAATATAAACAATACTCTGTGGTTCGGTTGCCATATGAGATGACTGGTTCCAGAAACGGACGGCTGCTTACCAAAAAACCTCCAAGGTCTGGCAGCCTGTCTTCAAATGCAAACTTTTATTTGATTTTTTTTACCTTTATTTAACAAGGCAGGAGGAGATGTTCAAAACATGGCCATCCAAAAACACTGATGGTCGATACCATCATTGAGTCAATGGGATTCCAGAGAATCCCAAACATGCTTAATGGGCACAGTATCTCTGTACATTCAAATTGCCATTGATAAAACGCAATTGTGTTCATTGTCCATAGCTTATGCCTGCCCATACCATAAACCCCACGGGGCATTCCGTTCACATCAGCAAACCACTCGCCCATACATGGTCTGTGGTTGTGAGGCCTGTTAGACGTATTGACAAACTCTCTAAAATTATGTTGTAGGTGGCTTATGGTAGAGAAAGGAACAATCAATTCTCTGGCAACAGCTCTGGTGGACATTCCTGCAGTCAGCATGCCAATTGCACACTCCCTTAAACAATTAAATTAAGTTGAGTGAATGGTTGAGCCACTAAGATGAGTCTTCGGATGAGTCTTTGGATGAGGGCCAGGGTGCCCCATGAGATGACCTGAGTGTGGTTGGCTGAACATCTAGTCATGCCTCGGTAGGTATGTCAGGCTACAAGGGGACCTTGCTCTGGATCCAGCTGTGGAGGCATAATGGGGGTGCTGGGGCGTGTGCCCATCATGGACCCTAGCCAGACATCATCCAATCACCCCAATGACCGAGGGTAGCAATCAGAACCTGGCCATAGGGATAAACAAGGACCATTGCTAACCTCACTGTGCTAACCTCCACATTACAATTAAACAAAGCTTTCAGGGTGGAAATATTTTTTTTCAAGTAGACGTTTCTATACATGTGTAAACAATGACATTGGTTTTGTACTCAGCTTTAGGTACTTATTGATGAGAGATGGGCAACAGATCGCATCCACCGACTCTGCACTGGATCAAAATAACAAGGTCATTAGGATTCAACTGGTTATTCTAGGCCTGACCAAAATAAAACAATAAGCACGGCGTAATGGATGACAATATTTTCCTGCGATTTAATTCAAATGTTCTTGCGAATCAGGAAGAGTCGAACAGTTAGCCTTACCCTCCAAATTAGAATGATAATGGGAACATAAGCTTGACAGCTGCGTGCAAGCATGGCGATCAGTCTTAATCACAGGAAGGACAGGTGAATGGATAAACAACCTAGTGTGTGTGTGTGTGTGTAGACATGGGGAATGAGTCGGCAGCCATCTGAACGCCAGGCGGGTTCTGTACTGTGTGCCTTGACCCGACTCTAATGTAATAAAGTCAATTTTATTCACTTGATGGTCCCAATTACCCCCCTCACCCCCGCAATAGGGATCATGTCACCTCCCCAGGGGATGCTCCGGTTCCCCTCTACCCCTTTCCTCCTGTTCTTCCTGCTCTGCATAATGTAGCGCTAACATCTTGCTAGGGGACGTGATACCAGTAGTCTCTGCAAACATTGTCAGAGCAATTAGCCAGTGTTGCAGGTGCATCAGGGGTTTAGAGAGTCTGCTGGTAAATACTTCAGGCTGACTGGAGAGGCCACAGAGGTAGTGGGGGCCTCTGTGGCCTCTCCACCAGCCTAAAGGAATTACCAGTGGCCTCGCTAAACCCCTGATGCACCTGCAACACCGGCTAATTGCTCTGACAATGTTTGCCGAGACGATTGGCCAGGAGGCTTTTAGAACATTCAGATAGGACAGTGTGATCGGCCTCTGAACTCAAACAGTGACACACAGCAGTGGGTGGTGAAGTCATGCTGTGCCCACAGTTTTGGATCGTTCAACTGTCTGAACAAACTACAGACAAACCTGAAAAGCAGGAGTGACATGTACTGTATCATGATGGGTCATGGTAAATACAAAAATACAGTATTGCACTAGTTTAATTTCATCCCTGCTCGCTTGGCTCAATCTGCTGCATCTAAGCTGGTGAGTAACTGTCCAAGGAATGATCCAACTGCCAGATCGCAGCTCTAAAACACTGGCAGTCATAGCCCACACAAAGGAAGCTGGGGTCCATTTCCTTTCAAAGATGGACATTGTTTATTAGTCACCATTTTGTTTCAAATCTTAACATCCAGGGTGGTGGATACGAACAAGGGCTCTACTTTCAGTTTCAGAGTGAAGAGGAAACAGATGCTTCAGACTGTCTTACGGAGTCTGGGCCTTGCATATACAGTACAGAGGAGAGACTGCACAAGCAACATAAACAGCCATTCTCAGAAGTTAGCAGCCATATTATTTCAGTCACCGCTTTTGAAGGTGTACTGTATAGCAGGTCTTCTGCTGTGTCGGATACGGTCTTACAACACGGCATGGAGGGACTGTGACCGCAAGGTCACTTTGAAGCCCAACAAAGTGCATTGTGGGTCGTTATCGCGTGTGCCACATGAAAGGTCTCTGTGTGTTGATGAACTGAAACTGACTTTATTTATCTGGGAGCAGCTGTGTCTGCTCTGATAACAAACCAGCCATATTTCAAATATTAATAAGCTAACAGTCCCACAGGAGCACAATGCAGTCTCTGCTCCCCCCCACCCCCTCTTTAGGTTAGCCATTCTTAGCGTAACCATGTCTTCTAGCCAGGTTGTGTGAATTGAACACGTTCAGTCTCAATGACGTCTTTCACCCTCTACTGGAATTAAGGGACATTTCTGGTTGGAGAGAATCAATCTGTGGTGCGAGAGGCGAGACTCCATTGTGGTCTCCTTGGCAGCTCCCATTTCTGCAGCCAGCATGACTGATAGGTGTCGCATCCCGCAGGCCTCGGGTGATGGAACCCAAAGCAGATCATTGAGTATTCCGCAGTAAGCACATTCACATTTATTCGCAGTCCCTCTTTACATGTATTTGACGCCAATGTACGGCACAGTTGAGTGCAGCGAATGCCGTTTATATGGGTTGACATTAAACGTTTGAACCAATACAGTGGGGAGAGGAAAAGGACTAATCTGAATATGATAGGTTAAATCCATGAACGGCATATGTGTGGTATTAACAACAGTAAAGTAGAGTACTTGTGTTCTGATGCGACCGTAAGTGTAAGAGCATCAACCAGGAAAAATAATAACACAAAAAGCCTGGAAAGAATCAGATGACAGCATGTCTTTTCCACACTTCTTTTCCAGTAGCGTGTGTATTGACAGTCCACACACAGTCAGAGCCAGTAATACCCTGCCTCAGCCAAGGCCTGTTTTCTGCTGAAAGGAGCTGTTCTTTTCTCCGGCGCAGCGCATGAAAAGGCATTAAAACACAGATTGGTTTAGCCAGGGAAACATGCTCCCTGCAATTAAATTGGTCGTAGTATTGGATAGTTTTCTAGTGGCGGAAAAAACACAAAACAAAAACAATAGATTCTTAACTCTGTCACTGCCAACAAATCACAACGCAAGTCTCGACAGCAGCTAGAGTAGGGAGGCAGGATTAAGCACACTATGAGAAACATTACATGTTTTTTGGTTGCCTAGTGGTTAGAGTGTTGGACTAGTAACCGGAAGGTTGCGAGTTCAAACCCCCGAGCTGACAAGGTACAAATCTGTCGTTCTGCCCCTGAACAGGCAGTTAACCCACTGTTCCCAGGCCGTCATTGAAAATAAGAATATGTTCTTAACTGACTTGCCTGGTTAAATAAAAGGTTAAAAAAAAAATTCAATTGAAAGCTTGCTCAGATCAATATAGATAAACTGGAAATATATAGAAACGCAAACATGCAACAATGTCAAAGATTTCTCTTATTTACAGTTCATGAGAAAATGTATCTATGGATTTTTTAAATAGGGGCGTGGATCAGAAAACCAGTCAGTATCTGGTGTGACCAGCATTTGCCTTATGCAGAGCGACATCACCTTCAGTTGATCAGGCTGTTGATTGTGGCCTGTGGAATGTTGTCCCACTCATCAATGTCTATGCAATGTTGCTGGATATTGTAAGGAACTGGAACACGCTGTCGATCCAGAGAATCCCAAACATGCTTAATGGGTGACATGTCTGGTGAGTATGCAGGCCATGGAAGAACTGGGACATTTTTAGCTTCCAGGAATTGTGTACAGATCCTTGCGACATGGGGCTGTGAATTATCATGCTGAAACACGAGGGGATGGCGGCGGAAAATGGCGTCAGAATCTCAGCACGGTATCCCTGTACATTCAAATTGCCATTGATAAAACGAAATTGTGTTCATTGTCCATAGCTTATGCCTGCCCATACCATAAACCCCACGGGGCATTCCGTTCACATCAGCAAACCACTCGCCCATACACGGTCTGTGGTTGTGAGGCCGGTTAGACGTATTGACAAACTCTCTAAAATTATGTTGTAGGTGGCTTATGGTAGAGAAAGGAACAATCAATTCTCTGGCAACAGCTCTGGTGGACATTCCTGCAGTCAGCATGCCAATTGCACATTCCCTCAAAACTTGAGACATCTGTGGCAATGTGTTGTGTGACAAAACTGCACATTTTAGAATGACCTTTTATTGTCCCCAACACAAGGTGGACCTGTGTAATGATCAAGCTGTTTAATCAGCTCCTTGATATGCCACACCTGTCAGATGGATGGATTATCTTGACAAAGGAAAAATGTTCACTAACACAGGGATGTAAAACAAATTTCTGCAAAATATTTTATTTCAGCTCTTGAAACATTGGACCTACACTTTACGTGTTGCCTTTATATGTCTGTTCAGTGTATATAAAGTCCTGTTGGAGGAGCTTCGATAACACAGGTTCAAATTGGCCTACATACCATTTGGCCTACATACCATTTGGCCTACATACCATTTGGCCTACATACCATTTGGCCTAGGTAATAGCAGTCCATTTCAAAACAACAGGGGAGTCGTGTAGAAATATACAGTAGGGAGCATTTCAATGACTGTTTCATTACTGCACAAGGACCCTATGACCAGCTGTGTATAATGACAAAATGACATGATGAACATTACCAGTTATAACACTCCACTGGAGTGTGGATATCAAGCAATGGACTCTAGTTCAACCGCTAAAAAGTAGTATGACACTTTTACTATTTCATACTCAATAGTCATTCAACACAGTAACTGCCAGACAGTTAACAGTACTTGGGCTGTGCGAGGAAGGAGAGAATGCAAATTGCACATATCACTGTGGCAATGACCTTATTTGTGCAAACGATGGATACTATCCGTCAAGGGTTTCCAAGAGCCTCGGAGAAGGGGGGAGAGAGAGAGAAAACACACAACCCTCTCCTTCACGCTGAAGGAGGAAGTAACTCCAGTAAACCATCCACAGATATACACACCGCAGACTTTGGACTGATCCGAATTTTAGGCTAATTAACATGTGAAGCTTATGTGAGATAACTCAGAAACACTTTAATTAACTTTCACTGATTTCTGCTCTCATAAAAGCCTGGGTTTTCTGCACGTTAACACTAGAAGCTTATTACCTAAAATTGATCAATTGAAAGTGTGGGTTCACAGCTCCAATCCAGTTGTGTTGGTCATTACTGAGACAAACCTTTCTGGCAAGGCAGAACACCTTCAGTGCTCGGTTGTCTCCACCAAGTCTGTCCCTAAACAATATGATTTGCTGGTTTTAAGCATTAAACTTTCAAATAGCTCTTGGTGGACAATAACACCCAGCAACAGTCAAAAATCAGCACCGGCCTGTACACCACCTGCCCGAAGCTCTCTCCAGGCCCCTTACACTAAAAGTCTGAATTTGTCCTGCTCGGTGACCTAAACTGGGACATGCTTAAACCACCTGACCAAGACCTAAAGCAATGGGACTCCCTAAATCTTTCACAGATTATTACCAATCCCAAAAGATATAACTCCAAACACCCAGAAAAGGCTATTCTCCTCGATGTTATCATCACAAATAATCCTGATAGGTATCAGACTGGTGTTTTCTGTAATGACCTTCGTGATCATTGTTTTACAGACAGTGTTCGTAATGGCTGCTCAGTAAAACGACCTGTCCTGATTTGTCATAGACGCTTGCTAAAAACTTGAATGAGCTAGCCTTCCTTCGTGACTTAGCCTCTGTAAATTGGTATACTAATCAGCTTGATCCCCTCTGTCGAAGACATTTGGACCTTCTTTTTGGATATTTTCTGTGGTATTGTTAACAAACACACCCCCGTAAAGAAAATGAGTATTAAAACCGATTCAGCCCCTTGTTCGATCGACCGTGTTCCGGCAGAGTTACTCCACCTCAAGAACTCCATTTGGCATAAGGCTCGGCACACGCATACTCAAGCTGACTGGTTCTCGTTCAGGTAAATGAGAAATAAGAGCACTCAGGCTATCTGGAAGGCCAAAGTTAGTTAAAGGAGCAGTTCTCTCCCTGTGGGTCTAACTCCAAAAAGTTCTGGTTAAAATGACCTGAAGAATAAACCCTCCTCCTCACAGCTGCCCATGTCCATTAATGTTGATGTAGTTGTTACTGACAAGGAGCACATGGCTCAACTCTTTAATCACCACTTCATTAAAGTCAGGATTCCTATTTGACTCAGCCATGCATCATCGCCCATTCAACATTTCCTCATCACCCAGCCCTTCTAATGCGACTAGCCTTGATGCTCCTCCCTCTTTCCCCCTGCCCCGCTACAAAGTTTCTCCCTGCAGCCAGTCACTGGGTCTGAGGTGCTAAAGGAGCTCCTTAAACTTGAACCCCCAAAAAAACATCCGTGTCAGATGACTTAGATCCTGTCTTCTTTAAGGTTGCAGCCCCTATCATCGCCAAGCCTGTCTCTCCAATGGCGAGGTTCCTATTGCTTGGAAGGCAGCCACAGTGCGTCCTTTATTTAAAGGGGGAGATCAAGCTGATGCTAACTGTTAGAAGCCAATTTAAATTTTGCCCTGATTATCAAAAGTGTTCGAAAAACATGTCAACAATCAACTCACTAGTTTTCTTTGACGTCTATAGTATTCTCTCTGGTATGCAATCTGGTTTCCGCTCAGGTTATGGACGCGTCACTGTAACCTTAAAAGGTACTAAATTGTCACCATTGCCCTTGATTCTAAGCAATGTTGTACTGCTATTTTTATTGACTTGGCCAAAGCTTTTGATACTGTAGACCATTCCATTATGTGCCCGCTAAGGAGTATTGGTGTCTGAGGGGTCTTTGGCCTGGTTTGCTAACCATCTCTCTCAAAGAGTGCAGTGTATAAAGTCAGAACATATGTTGTCTCAGCCACTGCCTGTCACCAAGGGAGTACCCCAAGGCTTGATGCTAGGCTCCACGCTCTTCTCAATTTACATCAACATAGCTCAGGCAGTAGGAAGCTCACTCACATTTCTATGTAGATACAGTCTTGTACTCAGCTGGCCCCTTCCCGTATGTTGTGTTAAACACTCTACAAGAAAGCTTTCTTAGTGTCCAACAAGCTTTCTCTGCCCTTAACCTCGTTCTGAACACCTCCACAAAAGAAAGGAAATGTGGTTTGATAAGAAGAAAGCCCCTCTTCCCACCATTGTGATTACTACCTCTGAGGGTTTAGAGCTTGATGTAGTCACCTCATACAAGTACTTGGTAGTATGGCTAGACGGTGCACTGTCCTCACAACACAAGGTTAAATCTAGACTTGGTTTCCTCTATCGTAATCGCTCCTCTTTCACCCCAGCTGCCAAACTAAACATGATTCAGATGACCATTCTACCCATGCTAGATTACGCAGACGTAATTTATAGATAGCACACACATCCCTGGGTCGCGACGCGACGTCTTTTCAGTTCGCTGCAGCTAGCGACTGGAACGACCTGCAACAAAAAACTGAACCTGGAAGGTTTTCATTCAAAGACTCCATCATGGACACGCTCACTGACAGTTGTGACTGTGACGCATGATGTATTGTTGTCTTGACCTTCTTGCCTTATGATGTTGTCTGTGCCCAGTAATGTTTGCACCATGTTTTGTGCCCTTGTCATGTGGAGTTTCTACCATGCTGTTGTCATGTGGAGTTTCTACCATGCTGTGTTGTCATGTGGAGTTTCTACCATGCTGTGTTGTCATGTGGAGTTTCTACCATGCTGTGTTGTCATGTGGAGTTTCTACCATGCTGTGTTGTCATGTGGAGTTTCTACCATGCTGTGTTGTCATGTGGAGTTTCTACCATGCTGTGTTGTCATGTGGAGTTTCTACCATGCTTTTGTCATGTGGAGTTTCTACCATGCTTTTGTCATGTGTTGCTGTCTTAGGTCTCTATGTAGTGTTGTGGTGTCTCTTGTCGTGGTGTGTTTTGTCCTATATATTTTTATATGTAATTGTTTTATTCCCAGCCCTCGTCCACGACTTTAACCAGGCCGTTATTGGAAATAAGCATTTTGTTCTCAACTGACTCGCTTAGTTAAATAAAGGTTAAATTAAATAAATGATAGGCCAGCAGTTACACAAGTCACCCACTTTTAACCCTCTTTCCACAGTTGTGCTCACGTTACCTAATGCTGAAATGACACGTTAGTCACAGCAGGGCGATAGGATTATTTCATTGGGGCAGAACAGCACAGACAGCCCAGACTTATGACTTGGCCCTACCATGCTCTCGCAGGCTACTAAAGTTTCTACAGTACATCTAACTCTACTGGGGGTTTGGATACACCAGGAGTCTGTCTGTTGTTGATGGATGAGAAGAGTAGTGGTGTGCTCATTGCGCTGATGATCACATTTCAGAATGAGTTCCCTCCCTCTCGCTACAAAGTGATACTTGTCGGTGTAATGCATGATGGGGTTGTTACAGAAGAGAAATGAGAACGTCTGCGCATCCTACTCACGGCTTGCCTCAGACAGCCATTATTCCCCAGGTTCAGTTTTCCTAGACGTGGGGGGGCCATAAGCGAATGTAGGTTCCATCTGTCATGTGTCGTCTAAAAAGGCACGCTGGCGATACAGATGTGGTTCGTCCATTAATGAAGCAACTTTCTCCTCTTTGGTCTTAAAGATAATGTATTTTTCACAACCGTGCGCTTTCCAACTTTTAAAGGTATTTCGCCTGCTTGGTTGTCAGTCTCGGATAAACAGTAAAGTTTCAAAGATGAATCGCCGACATAAAGATACGTAATGGGTTCAGAATAGTGTAATCTATACGGGGGACAATAAAGTCCCTGGGACTCCAAAGCTCTCCGTGACTACTTGACCACATTACAACCTCGTTATGAACAGCTCTGAGTCAATCCCATCTCCATCTTCTTGGTAATGGAGGAAGTCCCAAGCCTCAAAGTGATACCTAAATACAGACAACAGACTGGGAGACTGCCCAGTCAGTGAGCCCTTTGAGACTTGACTATGACACCAGCCCCTGTTGGACACTCTTCAAATACCTCAGAGCCATTGGTCAGAGGGACTGAGGGCCTCATTATTACAAGTACAACCCTCAGGTCCAGTGTGTCCATTCAGAGACACCCTAGAGTGTAGCTATACCCCCTTTACGACCCTCTGCCCTCCTATCTCAGGAAGAGGTTATTAGAGGTACACCGATTAAATCGGCATGGCAGATTTCAAGTTATAACAATTGATAATCTGCCTTTTTGTTTATAATTTTAATGCAATCCACGAGGAGACTGCGTGACAGGCAGACCACCTGTTACGCGAGTGCAGCATCAAAATGACCTTGTGACTGCAAGGAGCAAAGGTAAGTTGCTAGCTAGCATTAACCTAATCTTATAAAAAAAAAAAATCTATCTTCACATAATCACTAGTAAACTACACCACACGGTTGGTGAAATTACTAGGTTAACTAGCTTGTTCTGCGTTGCATATAATCAATGCGGTGTCTGTTAAATTTATCATAGAATCAGACTACTTCAACAAAAAGCTCATTCGCAAAAAAGCATAATCATTGCAATAATGATATACTTAACCATAAACATCAATGCCTTTCTTAAAATCAATACACACGCATATTTTTTCACCTGCATATGCAGTAAAAAGAAATGCATGTCCGCAAGCAATATTAACTAGGGAAATTGTGTCACTTCTCTTGCGTTCTGTGCAAGCAGAGTCAGGGTATATGCAGCAGTTTGGGCCAAATGGCTCATTGCAAACTGTTGAAAGGCCATTTATTCCTAACAAAGACCCTAATTAATTTGCCAGAATTTTACATAATTATGACATAACATTAAAGGTTGTGCAATGCAACAGTAATATTTAGACTTAGGGTTGCCACCCATTCGATAAAATTGGGAACGGTTCCGTATTTCACTGAAAGAATAAATGTTTTGTTTTCAAAATGATAGTTTCCCGATTTGACCATCTTCATATCAAATCAAATTTTATTTGTCACATACACATGGTTAGCAGATATTCATGCGAGTGTAGCGAAATGCTGGTGCTTCTAGCTCCGACAACGCAGTAATAACCAACGAGTAAACTAACCTAACAATTCCACAACTACTACCTTATAGACACAAGTGTAAAGGGATAAATAATATGTACATAAAAATATATGAATGAGTGATGGTACAGAACGGCATAGGCAAGATGCAGTCGATGGTATCGAGTACAGTATATACATATGAGATGAGTAATGTAGGGTATGTAAACATTATATTAAGTGGCATTCTTTTAAAATGGCTAGTGATACATTTTTTACATCAATTTCCATTATTAAAGTGGCTGGAGTTGAGTCAGTATGTTGGCAGCAGCCACTCAATGTTAGTGGTGGCTGTTCAACAGTCTGATGGCCTTGCGATAAAAGCTGTTTTTCAGTCTCTCATTCCCTGCCTTGATGCACCTGTATTGACCCCGCCTTCTGGATGATAGCGGGGTGAACAGGTAGTGGCTCGGGTGGTTGTTGTCCTTGATGATCTTTATGGCCTTCCTGTGACATCGGGTGGTGTAGTTGTCCTGGAGGGCAAATAGTTTGCCCCCGGTGATGCGCTGTGCAGACCTCACTACCCTCTGGAGAGCCTTACGGTTGTTGGCGGAGCAGTTGCCGTATCAGGCGGTGATACAGTCCGACAGGATGCTCTCGATTGTGCATCTGTGAGTGCTTTTGGTGTAGAGCAGAATTTCTTCAGCCTCCTGATGTTGAAGAGGCGCTGCTGCACCTTCTTCACAACGCGGTCTGTGTGGGTGGACCAATTCAGTTTGTCCGTGATGTGTACACCGAGGAACTTAAAAAAAAAAAAAAAAAAAAAAACTTACTACCCTCTCCACTACTGTCCCGTCGATGTGGATAGGGGGGTGCTCCCTCTGCTGTTTCCTGAAGTCCACGATCATCTCCTTTGTTTTGTTGACGTTGAGTGTGAGGTTGTTTTCCTGTCAACACACTCCGAGGGCCCTCACCTCCTCCCTCGTCGTTGTTGTTGTTAATCAAGCCTACCACTGTAGTGTCGTCCGCAAACTTGATGATTGAGTTGGTGGCGTGCATGGCCACGCAGTCGTGGGTGAACAGGGAGTACAGGAGAGGGCTCAGAACGCACCCTTGTCTCCAGTGTTGAGGATCAGCAGGGTGGAGATGTTACCTACCCTTACCACCTGGGGGCGGTACATCAGGAAGTCCAGTACCCAGTTGCACTGGCCGGGGTCGAGACCCAGGGTCTCCAGCTTGATGATGAGTTTGGAGGGTACTATGGTGTTAAATGCTGAGCTGTATTAGATGAACAGCATTCTCACATAGGTATTCCTCTTGTCCAGATTGGTTAGGGCAGTGTGCAGTGTGGTTGCGATTGCGTTGTCTGTGGACCTATTGGGGCGGTAAGCAAATTGGAGTGGGTCTAGGGTGTCAGGTAGGGTGGAGGTGATATGGACCTTGACTAGTCTCTCAAAGCACTTCATGATGACGGGGCGGTAGTCGTTTTGCTCGGTTAACTTCGCTTTCTTGGGAACAGGAACAATGGTGGTCCTCTTGAAGCATATGGGCACAGCAGACTGGGATAAGGATTTATTGAATATGTCCGTAAGCACTGAGGACGCGGCTGGGGATGCCGTCTGGGCCTGCAGCCTTGAGAGGGTTAACACGTTTAAATGTTTTACTCACGTCGGCTGCAGTGAAGGAGAGTCCGCAGGTTTTGGTAGCGAGCCGTGTCAGTGGCACTGTATTGTCCTCAAAGCGAGCAAAGAAGTTATTTGGTCTGTCTGGGAGCAAGACATCCTGGTCCACGACGGTGCTGGTTTGGTTTTTGTAATCTGTGATTGACTGTAGACCCTGCCACATACCTTGTGTATGAGCCGTTGAATCGCAACTCTACTTTGTCTCTATACTGACGCTTAGCTTGTTTGATTGCCTTGGGGAGGGAATAGCTACACTGTGTATTCGGTCATGTGTTCCAGTCACCTTACCCTGGTAAAAACAGTGGTTTGCGCTTTCAGTTTCGCGCGAATGCTGCCATCAATCCACGGTTTCTGGTTTGGGAATGTTTTAATAGTTGCTGTGGGTATAACATCGCCGATGCACTTTCTAATGACCTCGCTAACCGAATCAGCGTATTCGTCAATGTTGTTGTTGGACGCAATGCGGAACAAATTCCAATCCACGTGATCGAAGCAGTCTTGAAGTGTGGAATCAGATTGGTCGGACCAGCGCTGAACAGACCTGAGCGCGGGAGCTTCCTGTTTTAGTCTCGGTCTATAGGCTGGAAGCAACAAAATGGAGTCGTGGTCAGCTTTTCCGGCAGTAGGGCGGGGGAGGGCCTTATATGCGTTGCGGAAGTTAGAATAACAACGATCCAGGGTTTTACTGGTTGCACAATCGATATGCTGATAGAATTTAGGGAGTCTTGTTTTCAGATTATCCTTGTTAAAATCCCCAGCTACAATGAATGCAGCCTCAGGATATGTGGTTTCCAGTTTACATAGAGTCAAATAAAGTTTGTTCAGGGCCATCCATGTATCTGCTTGGGGGGGAATAAGGCTGTGATTATAATCGAAGAGAATTCTCTCGGTAAATAATGCGGTCGACATTTGATTGTGAGGAATTCTAAGTCAGGTGAACAGAAGGACTTGAGTTCCTGTATGTTGTTATGATCACACCACGTCTCGTTAATCATAAGGTATACCCCCTGCCCCTCTTCTTACCAGAAAGATGCTCGTTTCTGTCGGCGCGATGCGTGAAGAAACTAGCTGGCTGCACCGACTCCGATAGCGTGTCTTGAGTGAGCCATGTTTCCATAAAGCAAAGAAGGTTACAGTCTCTGATGTCTCTCTGGAATGCTACCCTTGCTCTGATTTCATCAACCTTGTTGTCAAAAGACTGGACATTGGCGAGTAGTATGCTAGGGAGTGGTGCGCGATGTGCCCGTCTCCGGAGCCTGACCAGAAGACTGCTTTGTTTGCCCCTTTTACGGAGATGTTGTTTAGGTTCGCCGGCTGGGATCCGATCCATTGTCCTGGGTGGTGGGCAAAATGCAGGATCCGCTTCGGGAAAGTCGTATTCCTGGTTGTGATGATGACGTTGCTCTTATATTTCAGTCGTTCCTCCCGACTGTATGTAATGAAACCTAACCTGGGGTACCATTATAACAAATAACATGTTTTAAAAAAAAAAAAACTGCATAGTTTCCTAGGAACACGAAGCGAGGCGGCTGTCGGCGCCGGAAGTATAAAAAAAAAAGCCTAGTATTTCTGTGTTTTTATTATATTATAATTAAGTATATCATTTGATATTTGATAGAGCAGTCTGACTGAGCGGTAGTAGGCAGCAGCAGGCTCGTTAGTATTCATTCAAACAGTAGCTGATTATGACTTCAAGCCTATCAACTCCTGAGATTAGTCTGGCAATACTATAGTGTCTATAAGAACATCCAATAGTCAAAGGTATATGAAATACAAATGGTATAGAGAGAAAAAGTTGTATAATAACTACAACCTAAAAGTTCTTAACTGGGAATATTGAACCACAAGCTTTCATATGTTCTGAGCAAGGAACTTAAACGTTAGCCTTTTTACATGGCACATATTGCACTTTTACTTTCTTCTCCAACACTGTGTTTATTCTCCAACACTGTTTATTTAAACCAAATTTATTGATTCATTATTTATTTGAGACTAAATTGATTTTATTTCTGTATTATATTAAGTTAAAATAAAAGTGTACATTGAGTATTGTTGTAATTGTCACTTATTTTATATATAAAAATAATAAATACAATTGAAAAAATATATATTTAAATTACTTTAAAAAAAATCGGTATTGGCTTTTTTTGGTCCTCCAATAATCGGCATCGGTGTTGAAAAATCATAATCGGTCAACCTCTAGTGGCTATGGCCTATCAGGGTCAGAGTTCACTCAGAACTAGGATTCATGTCAGGACAGTGGCCATCTTGTCCTTCTCATCCTCCAGTGCCTTTCGAGACATAACGTAATGTGGCCTGGTGGAAACATTTGGATATGGGACTTTCGCTGTAAGATGAGAAAGGGAATATATAATTCTACTACGACAGGCTACTCCTTAAATCAGACACTCATACAGTAGGTAATACTGAGTGGCAAAGGTCCAACTGACGTGACCCAGTTATACATATAGAGATAATTCATCTCAACAGTTGTCAGCTGCGCTCAAATTAGCTTTGAGCAGCTACTATACCAGCAAAAACAAAACATCACATGACATGGCCCTAGCCGGCCGCTGACACCAATCCAGGTTTGAGGGGTGTCATTCCACCCACAGCGTGAAAATGAAGGGGCTTGATTCATCTCCACCACCCCTCCATGCTCCATAAATCACAGCGGAGGAAATCGGAAGAGAAGGGGGGATAAAACACAGCAGACTAATTGCTTCCAATTCCAACCATCAGAGAGAAACTGAGTCGCCTCCCAGCAGGGACGCTCCTGAGAGAAAACAATATGTCATCCAGTTCCTTTCGCCGTGCCGGCCGTAAATGAAAAGGTCCGGGAGCCAGAGCCTGAATGTCTAGGTCACGGTCCTTCACCGAGGCACGCTTTAACCTTCCGCTGCCTCCCCATCATAGCAACATAAATCACCCGTCTGATGGCAAAGTAAACACCTCCAACTTCCTTCCTTTCCTGGCTCTGTCAGGTAATTTCTCAAGCAGAGGGGTCATTGGACGACAGACGTGAAGGTAGTGTTGAAGGTGGGGGGGATTAGCTAAAGTCCAGGTAATTAAATATGCCCTGGCTGTCAGCTGGCGGACCGGATGAGAGCGAAGAAAGTGAGAGCAGCTTTCACATGACTGGACCTCTGATTTATCAGATTTAAGAGGGAAAATGGGTCCATTTGTCCAAAGGCGTCACCTTTATTATCGAGTGACTGAGTGGCCTCCTCTTCCTTCTCAGTCAATTATCAAAGGGTGCTAGTCGATTCCCTTTGTGGCAATAACTCTTCCGTTAGAAATTGAGGAGGCGATCAATTCCGTACCCAGGGACCTCATTGGACAGAAAATGAAAGAGGCATTGAACATTTCATGAATGGATGTCAATGTCATTGTGGCTGAGGCTCAATTCATGTGAAATGATTGAAGAGGATCTTACAAGAGGTTCTCATTTTCCCTCAGAAACGACAACTGCCCACAGTTTGTATATATACAGTGCCTTGCGAAAGTATTCGGCCCCCTTGAACTTTGCGACCTTTTGCCACATTTCAGGCTTCAAACATAAAGATATAAAACTGTATTTTTTTGTGAAGAATCAACAACAAGTGGGACACAATCATGAAGTGGAACGACATTTATTGGATATTTCAAACTTTTTTAACAAATCAAAAACGGAAAAATTGGGCGTGCAAAATTATTCAGCCCCCTTAAGTTAATACTTTGTAGCGCCACCTTTTGCTGCGACTACAGCTGTAAGTCGCTTGGAGTATGTCTATCAGTTTTGCACATCGAGAGACTGACATTTTTTCCCATTCCTCCTTGCAAAACAGCTCAAGCTCAGTGAGGTTGGATGGAGAGCATTTGTGAACAGCAGTTTTCAGTTCTTTCCACAGATTATCGAATGGATTTAGGTCTGGGCTTTGACTTGGCCATTCTAACACCTGGATATGTTTATTTTTGAACCATTCCATTGTAGATTTTGCTTTATGTTTTGGATCATTGTCTTGTTGGAAGACAAATCTCCGTCCCAGTCTCAGGTCTTTTGCAGACTCCATCAGGTTCTCTTCCAGAATGGTCCTGTATTTGGCTCCATCCATCTTCCCATCAATTTCAACCATCTTCCCTGTCCCTGCTGAAGAAAAGCAGGCCCAAACCATGATGCTGCCACCACCATGTTTGACAGTGGGGATGGTGTGTTCAGGGTGTTGCTTTTACGCCAAACATAATGTTTTGCATTGTTGCCAAAAAGTTCAATTTTGGTTTCATCTGACCAGAGCACCTTCTTCCACATGTTTGGTGTGTCTCCCAGGTGGCTTGTGGCAAACTTTAAACTACACTTTTTATGGATGTCTTTAAGAAATGGCTTTCTTCTTGCCACTCTTCCATAAAGGCCAGATTTGTGCAATATACGACTGATTGTTGTCCTATGGACGGAGTCTCCCACCTCAGCTGTAGATCTCTGCAGTTCATCCAGAGTGATCATGGGCCTCTTGGCTGCATCTCTGATCAGTCTTCTCCTTGTATGAGCTGAAAGTTTAGAAGGACGGCCAGTTCTTGGTAGATTTGCAGTGGTCTGATACTCCTTCCATTTCAATATTATCGCTTGCACAGTGCTCCTTGGGATGTTTAAAGCTTGGGAAATCTTTTTGTATCCAAATCCGGCTTTAAACTTCTTCACAACAGTATCTCGGACCTGCCTGGTGTGTTCCTTGTTCTTCATGATGCTCTCTGCGCTTTTAACGGACCTCTGAGACTATCACAGTGAAGGTGCATTTATACAGAGACTTGATTACACACAGGTGGATTGTATTTATCATCATTAGTCATTTAGGTCAACATTGGATAGTTTAGAGATCCTCACTGAACTTCTGGAGAGAGTTTGCTGCACTGAAAGTAAAGGGGCTGAATAATTTTGCACGCCCAATTTTTCAGTTTTTGATTTGTTAAAAAAAGTTTGAAATATCCAATAAATGTCGTTCCACTTCATGATTGTGTCCCACTTGTTGATTCTTCACAAAACAATACAGTTTTATATCTTTATGTTTGAAGCCTGAAATGTGGCAAAAGGTCGCAAAGTTCAAAGGGGCCGAATACTTTCGCAAGGCACTGTATATATACACATACATACATATATATACACACATACATACACACGTATGTATGTATGTATGTATGTATGTATGTATGTATGTATGTATGTATGCATGTATGTATTTATGTATGTATGTATGTAAAAAAAAATAAAGGGAACACTAAAATAACACATCCTAGATCTGAATTAATGAAATATTCTTATTAAATACTTTTTCCTTTACATAGTTGAATTTGCTGACAACAAAATCACACAAAAAGTATCAATGGAAATCAAATTTATCAACCCGTGGAGGTCTGGATTTGGAGTCACACTCAAAATTAAAGTGGAAAACCACACTACAGACTGATCCAGCTTTGATGTAATGTCCTTAAAACAAGTCAATGAGGCTCAGTAGTGTGTGTGGCCTCCACATGCCTGTATGACCTCCCTACAATGCCTGGGCATGCTCCTGATGAGGTGGTGGATGGTCTCCTGAGGGATCTCCTCCCAGACCTGGACTAAAGCATCCGCCAACTCCTGGACAGTCTGTGGTGCAACGTGGCATTGGTGGATGGAGCGAGACATGATGTCCCAGATGTGCTCAATTGGATTCAGGTCTGGGGAACTGGCGTGCCAGTCCATAGAATTAATGCCTTCCTCTTGCAGGAACTGCTGACACACTCCAGCCACATGAGGTCTAGCATTGTCTTGCATTAGGAGGAACCCAGGGCCAACCACACCAGCATATGGTCTCACAAGGGGTCTGAGGATCTCATCTCGGTACCTATTGGCAGTCAGGCTACCTCTGGCAAGAACATGGAGGGCTGTGCGACCCCCCCAAAGAAATGCCACCCCACACCATGACTGACTGACCGCCAAACCGGTCATGCTAGAGGATGTTGCAGGCCACAGGACGTTCTCCACGGCATCTCCAGACTCTGTCACGTGCTCAGTGTGAACCTGCTTTCATCTGAAGAGCACAGGGCGCCAGTGGCGAATTTGCCAATCTTGGTGATCTCTGGCAAATGCCAAATGTCCTGCACGGTGTTGGGCTGTAAGCACAACTCCCACCTGTGGACATCGGGCCCTCATACCACCCTCATGGAGTCTGTTTCTGACCGTTTGAGCAGACAAATGCACATTTGTGGCCTGCTGGAGGTCATTTTGCAGGGCTCTGGCAGTGCTCCTCCTTGCACAAAGGTGGAGGTAGCGGTCCTGCTGCTGGGTTGTTGCCCTCCTACGGCCTCCTCCATGTCTCCTGATGTACTGGCCTGCCTCCTGGTAGTGCCTCCATGCTCTGGACACTACGATGACAGACACAGCAAACCTTCTTGCCACAGCTCACATTGATGTGCCATCCTGGATGAGCTGCCGAACCTGAGTCACTTGTGTGGGTTGTAGACTCCGTTTCATGCTACCACTAGAGTGAAAGCACTTCCAGCATTCAAAAGTGACCAAAACATCAGCCAGGAAGCATAGGAACTGAGAAGTGGTCTGTGGTCCCCACATGCAGAACCACTCCTTTATTGGGGTTGTCTTGCTAATTGCCTATAATTTCCACCTGTTGTCTATTCCATTTGCACAACAGCATGTGAAATGTATTGTCAATCAGTGTTGCTTCCTAAGTGGACAGTTTGATTTCACAGAAGTGTGATTGACTTGGAGTTACATTGTGTTGTTTAAGTGTTCCCTTTATTTTTTGGAGCAGTGTATATATGTAAATACTTTTTTACACACACACACGCGCACGCACGCACGCACACGCACACGCACACACACACACACACACACACACACACACACACACACACACACACACAAAAACGTATTTCGTCAGCCACCAATTGTGCAAGTTCTCCCACTTAAAAAGATGAGGCCTGTAATTTTCATCATAGGTACACTTCAACTATGACAGACAAAATGAGAAGAAGAAAATCCAGAAAATCATATTGTCGGGTTTTTTATGAATTTATTTGCAAATTCATTATGTTATGTTTGGAGAAAAAAAGTGGGCGCTTGCAAGCCGAAGAACACCATCCCAACCGTGAATCACGGGGGTGGCAGCATCATGTTGTTGGGGTGCTTTTCTGCACGAGGGACGAGTGCATTTCACATAAGAAATGGCATCATGAAGAACGAAAAGTAAGTGGATGTATTGAGCAACATCTCGAGACATCAATCAAGAAGTTAAAGCTTAGTCGCAAATGGGTCTTCCAAATGAACAATGACCCCAAGCATACTTCCAAAGCTATGGCAAAATGGCTTAAGGACAACAAAGTCAAGGTATTGGAGTGGCCATCAAAGCCCTGACCTCAATCCTATAGAAAATTTGTGGGCAGAACTGAAAAAGTGTGTGCGAGCAAGAAGGCTGCAAACCTGACTCAATTACACCAGCTCTGTCAGGACGAATGGGCCAAAATTCACCTAACTTAATGTGGGAAGCTTGTGGAAGGCTACCTGAAACATTTGACCCAAATTAAACTATTTAAAAGGCAATGCTACCAAATACTAATTGAGTGTATGCAAGCTTCTGACCCACTGGAATTGTGATGAAAGAAATAAAAGTTTAAATAAATCACTCTACTATTATTCTGACATTTCACATTCTTAAAATAAAAGTGGTGATGATCCTAACTGACATAAGACAGGGAATATAGGATTAAATATAGGATTAAATGTCAAGAATTGTGAAAAACTGAGTGTAAATGTATTTGGCTAAGGTGTATGTACACTTTCGATTTCAACTCGATATATATTTGATAAAATGAATGAAAACAAAAATGTGCTTTTTAGTTTTACTTTAAGGCATATGGTTAGCTGTGTCGTTAAGGTTAGCTGTGTCGTTAAGGTTAGCTGTGTCGTTAAGGTTAGCTGTGTCGTTAAGGTTAGCTGTGTCGTTAAGGTTAGCTGTGTCGTTAAGGTTAGCTGTGTCGTTAAGGTTAGCTGTGTCGTTAAGGTTAGCTGTGTCGTTAAGGTTAGCTGTGTCGTTAAGGTTATGTTTAAAATGTGATTTTTATGGCTGTGGCAGCTAGTGACGACCCTGCAGAGCTGCCCCCGGGACACGAGTCATCCCAATACATGCCAACCTGTGCCCAAAACACATGAAAAATTAAGGAGTACTTGAATGATACTTGATCTATGGAATGTCTAACAAATCAAACGGTGCACTAGTGGCGTGTCAAGCTACGGCTACATACTAACAGACTGATTTAAAGCGGAAATCCTTAACTGGTGAAACTGCCACGTCCGTTTGGGATATTACAACAAGTTACTGCAAACAACCACCACTGTTATCCCCCCTCTGACATCATCGCAAATGCACAATATATACATAACGCTTTTTTTTTACCCCTCTTTCAAATGCTCCCCACCTCCATTTATCAACAACACATTGAAAACAATAACAAAGACAACATGCATTGATCTTTAAAGAGATCACCTTGCACAACAAAAACTGTGTTCCGAAAATTCGGAGGAAAAAAGGGAGCTGTTTGTTTACCCTGCACCCCATTCATCACTGGCTGAATCTTCCTCTGTCAACCATTGGGCTAGGTTCTGCTCAACAACCAGCACTAACCAGTCTACAGAGGCAAGGTAAACATCAACCCTCCATGAATACCATAGATGAATTCACACTGGCTGTGCTGTGGAACACTACAGACTGTTTCATCCTGTGCTCATTCTATCCACAGAAACCTCTGCTCACACAGGAGTGAATGAGTTGTAAGACCCTATTAGAAGGGTCCTAGCAGTCGCCATCGCCAAGCCATTTCTAAGCGTTGGCGCAACGTTTCGCTGCAACTATCGTTGCCCCATCAGAGGGAGGTAATGAGTCGTGGGGCCTAACAATGGGAGAGTAATAATGTTGAATGAATACAGCCCAATGCTGAGCAGAGCATAAATCTGCTGTGTTTTCTTTAAGAGAGTAAACATTAAAAAAGGAACCACCTTATCTGTAGAAGACAGTCATTCCCAGGGGGGGGGGGGATTTCTCTCCCTGGGAGAATTACCCCTGATAACACAATAAGAGAAAATGCTTATTGAGTGTGTCATGAGGTTGAATGGGTGCTGTATTTTTTAGGGGCTTTCTGTTTGGTGGTGGTGGTGGGGGGGATGAAAAGTGACTGACCTGTGGGCATCCAGGGGTTGGGCGACGGCCTCGCCTTGGTGTTGGCCTGCTCCCAATCAAAGTGGTCATCCTTACCCTGGCTGTAGCCACATGCCGTGTAGGGCCTCTCAAAGTTACAGTCACCTGAGGAACACAATAAGACAGGATTTACAACCACACATTCAATGAGACTGACAGGCAGACGGACAGAGAGGCAGACGGACAGAGAGGCAGACGGACAGAGAGGCAGACGGACAGAGAGGCAGACGGACAGAGAGGCAGACGGACAGAGAGGCAGACGGACAGAGAGGCAGACGGACAGAGACAGACAACCGACAGATAACAAAAGAATACAGAATAGCTAAATATAGAAAACAAGTCTTGTAGCTTGTTTGCAGTTGCACATAGTACAATAGCATATGGCTGTCCAATGTCATCACAGCCACTACAGGCCAGGCTATCACCTGAACTCTATCACTAGGAGGCTTTGTCAAACCCCCCCCCCCCATGCTCCTTGTGGTAACAGGCACTCCTGGCATTAGGACAACCACAAAGACACTGAGAAACACAACAGAATGCCAACTCCTACCACAACTTGACAATAGTCCTTCTTACAATGCTCAGAGCACTGACAGATTCCCCAACTGTCACAACTACTTCTAACTGATATCTATATACCTGGCAGTGAGGGAGGGAGGCCGACTTTTGACTTCTTCTCACATCCATATAAAAAGGGTTGAATATAAATCCGCTGCCATGTGCAATTTCCTCAGTGTATTTTCAAGTCTAAGCAAGTTCTGAGGTGATTGAACAAAGGCCTGCCTGCCACCGTAATATGAAACAGCTTCCCTTATGCCGGAGTGTTGCACATATTGTTTATTCCCCGGCGTGACATTCTGTGAATTGGGCAGAGGATTTTATCATCAACCACCTATCGTGGAAAGAGTGAATAAATCAACAAAGAAAAGATCACTATTGACGTATTCACAAGAGGAAGTGTGTAAATCTGCCTTTCCATGTACGTACTATTAACTTCTTCGGGATCGGTGTTGCTTCAACAGGACAGTTGAGCTAACGCAGGCTAAAGCGATTAGAAAGCTTAAACTCTTGTTAATCTAACTTCACTGTCCAATTTACCGTAGCTATTACAGTGAAATAAAACCATGCTATTGTTTGAGGAGAGTGCTCAAGTTTGAACATGACAAGTTATTAATAAACAAATTAGGCACATTTGGGCAGTCTGATACAACATTTTGAACAGAACTGCAATGGTTCATTAGGTCAGTCTAAAACTTTGCACATACACTCCTGCCATCTAGCAAAAACCTAAATTGCAACTGGGCTGGAATAATACATTAAGGCCTCTCTTGCATTTCAAAGATGGTACAAAAAAAATACAAAATAATGTTTTTTTTTCTTTGTATCATCTATTACCACATCTGGGTTATATTCTCCTACAGTCCTTTACCATTTACACAAACTTCAAAGTGTTTCCTTTCTAATGGTACCAAGAATATGCATATCCTTGCTACAGGCAGTTAGATTTACTTATGTAATTTTAGGCAAAACATTTTTTTTAAAGGGGCGGATCCTTATGCAGTGTTTTTTTGGCTGCACGGGTGAGATTTCTTTCCTTGAAAAGACGGTGGATGAATATATTTAGTGACACTATGTCAAAACTGAATCCAAGATGCATGTTTCCAAGATGGGTGTAATTTAAACCCTTGTTGTATACTGTGCGGATGGGAAAGAACTGTCGTGGCCAACCAGCCAGCAACAACACTGACAGAATATTTCTTGGAGCTGCTTCGCTCGGAGTTTGACGGAACTGTAGTGTCTTTGGTATCATTAAACTGAAGATTAATCTTTAGCAAATAACTCTTTAATTATTATTACGCGATAAAACTGATTAATCATGTAACTGTAATTGGGGCGGCAGTGTAGCCTAGTGGTTAGAGCATTGGACTAGTAACCAAAAGGTTGCAAGTTCAAATCCCCGAGCTGACAAGGTACAAAATCTGTCATTCTGCCCTTGAACAGGCAGTTAACCCACTGTTCCTAGGCAGTCATTGAAAATAACAAATTGTTCTTGACTTGCCTAGTAAAATAAAGGTACATTTTTATTTTTTTTAAACTAGGAAGTCGGGGCACCAAGGAAAATATTCAGATTATAAAGTTATAATTTACAGATATTTTCATATCTGATCAATAGTCTTCTGATTAATGAATTCTTCTTTACCTCACGTTAGTCTCATTCCAAACGCCGTAAATCTGCACGAACCCAGTTTTCACTATGAGTCATCAATACATCAATTGTCTTAAATAATTTATTTACTAACTAAGTAATTCACAGAAATGCATAAACAAAACAGTAGATAGTTACAAGGAAATTTACGGAGTTTCCCTAGTGGGATAAACCGGTAAGGCGGCTTGGTGGACAAAAAGGAAGTGGGGGTCATCTGAGATGAGACACTACAAAGTTGATAATTATAACAATTGAAATGATAATCCTTTGCACATGAACGCTCACTCATTCGGGAATAATTGCAATCAATATATATATTTAAGCTCAGTGTGTCGTCGGGATCTCTGTTGAAAAGTTTGTTTCTGTTGGCGAGTTTTTCCGTCCCTCTCTCTCTGTCGTGGTTAGGATGGATAGTTGAGTGTGACATTTATTCATGTGGTTACAGAACAGATGTTTCGGGGGTTGTCGGTCTTCGCGTTCAATGATACTAAACTCCTAGCTAAAGACTAGTAATTAATATCAAAGACTTGTTCATATTCTGTCGGTAACGATTGTCTAAGAGTTTAACCACGTGGGATGGTTAAAAGATTCAGCAGTCTGGTCTCAAACCTTGGCCCTCTCGTTATCGAGGTAAGCTGGGCTGCAACCTTCGTCCTCTCGTAATTGAGAGAAACATGGTCTCCTCTCAAACCTTGGCCCTCTTGTTATCGAGGTAAGCTGGTCTGGTGATAGAAAACCCGGGTGGGGGTTTTATTCGGAAGAGCAGATAAGGGCTGTCTCATGAAGTCAGGTCCTGTCTGTGCCCCTGGGGGCGTGCCAATGACTTAGTGAAACGTTTTAGGGAATTGGAGTTTCCTTCATTATCCTCTTGAAGCTAGGGGGCACCATTTTTATTTTTGGAAAAATAACATTCCCAAAGTAAACTGCCTATTTCTCAGGACCAGATGCTATAATATGCATATAATTGACAGCTTAGGATAGAAAACACTAAAGT
Organism: Oncorhynchus keta; assembly: GCF_023373465.1. Classification (NCBI taxonomy): domain Eukaryota; kingdom Metazoa; phylum Chordata; class Actinopteri; order Salmoniformes; family Salmonidae; genus Oncorhynchus; species Oncorhynchus keta. The sequence continues at coordinate 71,843,172 of NC_068448.1, forward strand.
TTCCAAAACTGTAAAAATATTGTCTGTGAGTATAACAGAACTGATATTGCAGGCGAAATCCTGAGAATAATCCAATCAGGAAGTGACTTATTTTGAAACCCTTGTCTTTCTATGCATCCCTATTGCCCATTGAAAGGGATATCAACCAGATTCCTTTTTTCTGTGACTTCCCTAAGGTGTCTACAGCCTTTAGATGTAGTTTCATGCCTTTATTTTGAAGAATGAGCGTAAACGTCCACATTGCGTAAGTGGTCTGTTGTTGGCTCGGTGTGATTTTTGTGCAACACAGAGAGGTAGCCATTTTTCCCCCCGGTCCTAGTGAAAAGCCAACTGTCCCGGTTGATATATTATCAAATAGATATTTGAAAAACACCTTGAGGATGGATTATAAAAAATGTTTGCCATGTTTCTGTCGATATTATGGATATAATTTGGAATTTGTCTGCATTGTCGTGACCGCTATTTCCGGTGGATTCCTAGGCATAATGCAAACTAACGGAGGTATTTGGATATAAAAAATATCTTTATGGAACAAAAGGAACATTTGCTGTCTGAGTCTCGTGAGTGAAAACATCCGAAGCTCAAAGGTAAACGATTAATTTGATTGCTTTTCTGATTTTCGTGACCAAGCTTCCTGATGCTAAGTGTATATAACACTATCCTAGGCTATCGATAAACTTACAAACGCTTGTATTGCTTTCGCTGTAAAGCATCATTTCAAAATCTGAGACGACAGGGTGATTAACAAAAGGCTAAGCTGTGTTTCGTTATATTTCACTTGTGATTTCATGAATATGAATATTTTCTAGTAATATTTTTTGACTGCTGCGCTGCAGTCCAATATCACATTACACAATTTCTAACAGTATCATCCTCACTCATTCATCTTATACAGCAATTAGATGTAAGCCTCACGACTGAGGCTATTATATAAACAGCGTTATGTAATGTGGCCGTATTGTCTCCCATGAGTTTCACAAAATTGTACCAAACGGACCAGTTAGTAGCTGGATTCTTCACCGATCTTTTATACCTTCTCCAGAACATAAATGTTGTTCGGACCTCAAGTTCTGTGAGGTGGAAGAAATTATGAAAACTCACTCTCTCTCTATACTGTGGCCATGAGGAGATAATCTCCTCCAGGAATTTATGACCTCTCTGACCACAGCAGCCTGGTTGTAGGAGACAGAGAGAGTGGGATTGTGCTCGCTGTACCCAAAGAGGGCAACGTCATGACAGAACCATGTAGCATTTCCTTATTCTGATGCCATTTCGTATCTACTAGGCTTTCAGAGACCGGGTGAAATAATAAGCTCCCTCTGCTTGGTACTGACAGTTATTGTCATGTCTACTGTACACAACATATCCTAGAGCAGAGGTTCAAAGGTCATATCAGGGACTATCAGAGAGTTGGCAAAGAGAGGAAACTAGAGGGGATTTCCAACAGGATCACAAGCCTCCATTCCAACAAGGTTGGCATTAAAGTACATATGTAGCACACTGCAAACAGACCACTAGGCCAAAGAACAAGCCATGTGAACGAGTTAGAGTACCATGTCATACCTACATATAAGTCATGTGAAGTTACTCTGAAAAACATTCAACTGATACATTACAAAAACCAGTCAGTATCCGGTGTGACCATCATCTGCCGTGTGCAGCGCGACACAACTCCTTTGCATAGAGTTGACCAGGCGGTTGACTGTGGCATGATGTCCCACTCATTTTCAAAGACTGAAAAGTTACTGGACATTAGCGGTAACTGGAACACGCTGTCGTACACGTAGATCCAGAGCATCCCAAACATGCTCAATAGTGACATGTCTGGTTATTATGCAGGCCATGAAAGAACTGGGACATTTTCAGCCTCCAGGAATTGTGTAAAGGATCCTTGTGACATGGGGCCGTGCATTATCATGCTGAAACATGAGGTGATGGCAGCTTATGAAATTGGACAACAAATTGCCATCAATAAAATGCAATCAAGTTTGTTGTCTGTAGCTTATGCCTGCCTATACCATAACCTCGCCGCCACCATGGGGAACTCTTCTCACAACGTTGACATCAGCAAACCGTTCACCCACATGAAGCAGTCTGCCATCTGCCCGGTATAGTTGAAACTGGGATTAATCCGTGAAGAGCACACTTCTCCAGCGTGTCAGTGGCCATCGAAGTCGAGCATTTGCCCACTGAAGTCGGTAATAATGCAGAACTGCAGTCAGGTCAAAACCTTGGTGAGGATGACGAACACGCAGAAGAGCTTCTCTGAGACGGTTACTGACAGTTTGTGCAGAAATTTGTCAGTTGCGCAAACCCACAGTTTCATCAGCTGTCCATGTGGCTGGTCTCAGGCTGATCCCGCAGATGAAGAAGCCTGATGTGGAGGTCCTGGGGCTGGCGTGGTTACACATGGTCTGTGGTTGTGTGGCCAGTTGGACATGATGCCAAATTGTCTAAAACAATGTTGGAGATGGCTTATGGTAGATAAATGAACATTCAATTATCTGCCAACAGCTCTGTTGGACATTCCTGCATTCAGCAGGCCAATTGCAAACTCCCTCAAAACTTGACATCTGTGTTATTGTGTTGTGTGACAAAACTGCACATTTTAGAGTGGCCTTTTATCGTCCCCAGCACAATGTACACCTGGGTAATGATCATGTGGTTAAATCAGCTTCTTGATATGCCACACCTGTCAATTGGATGGATTATCTTGGCAAAGGAGAAATGCTCACTAACAGGGATGTAAAAAAAAATGTATGCTCAACATTTGTGAGAAATAAGCTTTTTGTGCATACGATACATTTCTGGGATCTTTTACACATTCTCATTTACAGCAATGACCTGAGGAATAGTTACAGGGGATGAATGAGCCAATTGGAAGCTGGGGATGAGGGACAGATTAGGAATTTAGTCAGTACATCGGGGTTAACTCCCCTACTCTTTCGATAAGTGCCATTGGATCTTCAATGACAACAGAGTCAGGACACCCATTTAATGTCCCACCCGAAAGACAGCACCTTACACAGGGCAATGTCCCCAATTACTGCCCTGGGGAATAAATCCGCTTAGTATCGTGGCAAGGAAACAAAAAAAACGAACAAGTTTTGCGATACTTTTATCATCCCAGCCCTAGAATGAGTATTGTGAAATACATGCCAATACTTTCCAAGGGTATTTCCAAATACATTCCAATATTCCGCTACTGGTCTGGTAAAAAAAATTACTGAACTCTTCCTTCTAAATGTGTAATTGAGATTTGAAATAGTATTTGAACCCAGGATTGATCCACACACAGAAAGCAGCGAGAGAGGTGGAAAAAGCATTCAGCGCCAAAGAGATGTAGGATATTCTATTCACCCCTCAAGAAAAAGTTGGTCTTCCCTTCCTCGTAGATTAACAAACTCTGGTTAGTCCTATTTTTATCATTACTCAGCTGCGAAGGAGCTGTGTTTATTTTTTATCTCACTCCTCCCGTTATCAGCAGACAGAGTTCACCAGTGGGCCTTTTCCCCAGATCACGCCGTTTCGGGCGTTAAGATTACGGCGCCTTGATTACAACAAGGAGAGGGAGTAAACACGCAACTCTTTCTTTGGCGGCCAGGGTGGTTCAGCTGCATGGCCGGTTCGCCAGTTTAATACAGATCCACTGATATGAGGCGTACAGAGTACACAAAACCAAAGGCAACGTTCTCGCCACTATTTTGGTTTGATAGAGGATCATCTATCCTGCCACAGGTAGGCTGATTGATTTGATAGCCTGTGGCAGGAAAGTACTCTGATTGATCTCAGATTCTTTCATTCTCCTTCCTAAAATACCTTTCCAAGGGTCATTTTGCACTATTGTGTTTTTGAAACCTTTTCTTTTCAACACTGTCTGCTTCTCAAACTGGTCCTGTAATGCATTTCAAAAGAGCCAAGCTCTCTGGTCTCTCTTCCCAACAGCAACTAAAGCCATCTCTCAGATACAGTTGAAGTGGGAAGTTTACATACACCTTAGCCAAATACATTTAAACTCAGTTTTTCACAATTCCTGATATTTAATCCTAGTAAATATTCCCTGTTTTAGGTCAGTTAGGATCACCACTCTATTAGAAGAATGTGAAATGTCAGAATAATAGTAGAGAATGATTTATTTCAGCTTTTATTTCTTTCATCACATTCCCAGAGGGTCAGAAGTTTACATACACTCAATTAGTATTTGGTAACATTGCCTTTAAATTGTGTAACTTGGGTCAAGCGTTTCAGGTAGCCTTCCACAAGTTTCCCACATTAAGTTGGGTGAATTGTGGCCCATTCCTCCTGACAGAGCTGGTGTAACTGTGTCAGGTTTGTAGGCCTCCTTGCTCGCACATGCTTTTTCAGTTCTGCCCGCAAATTTTCTATAGGATTGAGGTCAGGGCTTTGTGATGGCCACTCCAATACCTTGACTTTGTTGTCCTTAAGCCAATTTGCCACAACTTTGGAAATTGGGGTAATTACCCATTTGCGACCAAGCTTCAACTTCCAGACTGATGTCTTGAGATGTTGCTTCAACATATCCACGTAATGTTCCCCCTCATGATGCCATCAATTTTGTGAAGAGCAACAGTCCCTCCTGCAGTAAAACACCCCCACAACATGATGCTGCCACCGTGATGGTATTCTTCGGCTTGCAAGCCCCCCCCCCCCACCCCCTTTTCCTCCAAACATAACGATGATCATTATGGCCAAACAGTTCTATTTTTGGTTCATCAGACTTTACTCCAAAAAGTATGATCTTTGTCCCCATGTGCAGTTGCAAACCGTAGTCTGGCTTTTTTATGGCAGTTTTGGAGCAGTGGCTTCTTCCTTGCTGAGCGGCCTTTCAGGTTATGTCGATATAGGACTCAATTTACTGTGGATATAGATACTTTTGTACCCGTTTCCTCCAGCATCTTCACAAGGTCCTTCCTTTGCTGTTGTTCTGGGATTGATTTGCACTTTTCTCACCAAAGTATGTTCATCTCTAGGAGACCGAACGAGTCTCCATCCTGAGCGGTATGACGGCTGCATGGTCACATGGTGTTTATACTTGCGTACTATTGTTTGTACAGATGAACGTGGTACCTTCAGGTGTTTGGAAATTTCTCCCAATTATGTACCAGGCTTGTGGAGTTCTACCATTTGTTTTCTGAAGTATTTGCTGATTTCTTTTGATTTTCCCATGATACCAAGCAAAGAGGCACTGCGTTTGAAGGTTGGCCATGAAATACATCCACAGGTACACCTCCAATTGACTCAAATTATGTCAATTAGCCTATCACAAGCTTCTAAAGACATGACATAATTTTCTGGAATTTTCCAAGCTGTTTAATGAAGCTAGGGGGGCGCTATTTCATTATTGGATAAAAAAACGTGCCCGTTTTAAGCGCAATATTTTGTCACAAAAAGATGCTCGACTATGCATATAATTGCCAGCTTTGGAAAGAAAACTCTGACGTTTTCAAAACTGCAAAGATATTATCTGTGGGTGCCCCAGAACTGATCTTACAGGCGAAACCAAGATGCAACTTCAAACAGGAAATGAGCAGGATTTTTGAGGCTCTGTTTTGCATTGTCTCCTTATATGGCTGTGAAAGCGCCACGAATTAGCCTGCCCTTTCTATCGTTTCTCCAAGTTGTCTGCAGCATTGTGACGTATTTGTAGGCATATCATTGGAAGATTGGCCATAAGAGACTACATTTACCAGGGGTCCGTCCGGTGTCCTTTGTTGAAATTGTTGTGTAATCTCCAAGCTGCTCGCATTCATCCATGTGATCGAGACAGAGAGGAGACTTCCAGGAATGATATATCATGAAGAGATATGTGAAAAACACCTTGAGGATTGGTTCTAAACAACGTTTACCATGTTTCAGTCGATATTATGGAGTTAATGTGGAAGAAAGTTTGGATGAATGAATTTGGTTTTTTTTTGGTAGCCAAACATGACGCAGAAAATGGACAGATTTCTCCTGCACAACTAATCTTTCAGGAAAACTGAACATTTGCTATCTAACTGAGAGTCTCCTCAATGAAAACATCCACATTTCTTCAAAGGTAAATTATTTATTGAATGTTTTTGCTGTTTTTTGTGAAAATGTTGCCTGCTAATGCTAATGCTAAATGCTAACGCTAAATGCTAAATTCTAGTTTGCTATGGTTGAGAAGTATATTTTGAAAATCTGAGATGACAGTGTTGTTAACAAAAGGCTAAGCTTGAGAGCAAATAGATTAATTTCATTTCATTTGCGATTTTCATGAATAGTTAACGTTGCGTTATGGTAATGAGCTTGAGGCTGTATTCACGATCCCGGATCCGGGATGGCTCGACGCAAGAAGTTAAAGGCACAGTCAACTTAGTGTACGTAAACTTCTGACCCACTGGAATTGAATGTTGGAAAAATTACTTTCATGCACAAAGTAGATGTCCTAACCGACTTGCCAAAACTATAGTTTGTTAACAAGACATTTGTGGAGTGGTTGAAAAACAAGTTTTAATGTCTCCAACCTGAGTGTATGTAAACTTCCAACTTCAACTGTACGAGGGATCCTATAATACAGCATGTGTCCAAGACTCTGCTTTGACAGGGCTTGACAGAGAACAGACCTCCCGGGTGAAGTGTTCTTGGGTCCCTGCTATTTGCTTTGACATCGCCATGGTGTCTTGGGGCATACATTCATTGGTCTCAGACTGTAGGTCTTGGCATTGTACTGCCAATAGCAGCACTACTGAGGCACTGCTGACTTCAATGAACATAGTGGATCTCCTACACAATTGAACTCAAATTAGCCCAATCACCTCCTACTTTGTTTAGTGTAGCCATCCTCAGATTGCACACACACACACAACCAACAGAAGGCAGAGGAATGCACAGACCAACATACACTCACACGCAAAAACACACACACATCCCCTCTGCTCTCCCCCTCAGTGACTCTCCAGAGCCATAAATCTAAACTATGTAGACAGCCAGTTTAAATGATGCCTGGGCAAAGGAGCGAGCAATGCTTTAGTGAGACGTTGGGGTGTACATGAAAGAGTCTGACGGGCCTCAGAGGACAACTGTTTCCCTCAATCCGCCATCCTCCTCGATCGATAACGCTTCTTCCCTGTCATCTTTTCGGCCTTTCAAGAAAAAAATAAAACAAGCAAACAGACTAAAGCTACATTAAAGCGGCTACCAGATTTATGTGGTAAATATTTCAGATGATTCGTGTGTGAGGGGCTCCATTGGTCTTTATAGTCAGGCGTTGTGCATTTTTAAAACTCAATCCGTCTTTTCACGGCAATGAGCCACCGGCCACAATCAATAATCCTCCTCACAATGGTACCCATTCCGCTGTAACACATTAAAGCTTCGGCTTGAAAGCGCTTTTATTGTTGGACCGGCTACCACTCCAGTAGTTATTCTTGAACACGGGATATGTGCTGCACTTTGCTCTTTTTCATACTTCTGGAAATTTGGTGTGCATTTGTGTCTGACTAAAACTGCAACTTTTGTTGCTGATCCTGCATTTCAAAATAGTTCCATATCTAAAAAAAATAGAAAAGCTGCCTAAACAAGCTAAAGCAAATTGTCATGTCCATCACAAAGAAAAACAACAAAATGGCCATCCTTGATGAGGAGTCATACCCATAAACTGAAAGCCCATCTGTTCAATTCAACAGTGCAAGACCTGAGCAGATGTGGTTTGCAACCATCCCTATCCTAGCAAATCAAATGTATTTATAAAGCCCTTTTTACATCAGCAAATGTCACTAGTGCTATAAAGTGCTATACAGAAAGCCAGCCTAAATCCCCAAATAGCAAGCAATGCAGAAGCAAACAGCAGCTCCTGTTCTACCCCTAACAGGTTCATATATAACAGGTCATTTGACATAAAATTGTAGAAATAATACCACCCCCCAATCCCAGCTGGGCAATTACATGGCCTCTAACATCACAGTCCTCTCTGGTTAGGGGAAACCCCAGAGAGTGCATTTGGGCTTGGTGGGCCCTGGTGGCGTGTTCCTGTCTTTATGAGCGTCTTGTCTACCCCTCAGCCCCAAGAGAACACCAGGCACAAAAGCAATCTCAGGCAATTTAAAACCTGATGCCTGCTATCTCCCTCTCCCCGGCTGCACCACCGATGTGAGCCTGGGCATTGAGAACCCTGCTACTAAGCCCGTTTGGGATGGATGGGCCCATACCAGCCCAGGCCTCATTTTCCTTGTTGTTTATCAGGAGGGACCCAGCCAGGTGTCGAGGAGCCTTCTTGGCTGTCAGAATTTAGCTTGGGAGGCCTTTAGAAAGGCTTTTAAAAGGCTGTCAATCTTCATGTCATCATCAGTGGCAGAGAGCTATTCTCTTGCTTTCTCCCTCGTGCTCTCATTCTAGAGGAAAAAAAAAGGAGGAGGCAGGGAGATTTCCCTGGTTAATGGCCTCCATTTGGGAGATGCTTATCAGGCCGTGTATTGCCCCAGCTTGCTCCGGCTCCAGATAGCAGCCTTTGCACCACACGTTTTCCCTTAACACCTTGCAATTATGTGCTCTGGCATGGAATCAGAGCGTTACAAATGGTATACGGGCCCGAGGCACTGAACTGCACTGGGCCCTGCGGTACAGTCAGGCTGTGAGCCAAGGTCCCAATATATTGCAGAGGCTCCGTTGAAAGAGAGGAAATCACAGATCAACAACAGGTCTTTGTAGGGAAGGGGGGTGAGGGAATGAAGGAAAGGGAAGGAAGGAAAGGGGACGAGGGAAGGAAAGAGGGGTGAGGTAAAGGGCGAGGAAGGAAAGGAAAGAGGGGTGAGGTAAAGGGCGAGGAAGGAAAGGAAAGAGGGGTGAGGTAAAGGGCGAGGAAGGAAAGGAAAGAGGGGTGAGGTAAAGGGCGAGGAAGGAAAGGAAAGAGGGGTGAGGTAAAGGGCGAGGAAGGAAAGGAAAGAGGGGTGAGGTAAAGGGCGAGGAAGGAAAGGAAAGAGGGGTGAGGTAAAGGGCGAGGGAGGGAGGAAGGGCGAGGGAGGGAGGAAGGGCGAGGGAGGGAGGAAGGGCGAGGGAGGGAGGAAGGGCGAGCGAGGGAGGAAGGGCGAGCGAGGGAGGAAGGGCGAGCGAGGGAGGAAGGGCGAGGGAGGGAGGAAGGGCGAGCGAGGAAGGGCGAGGGAGGAAGGGCGAGGGAGGAAGGGCGAGGGAGGAAGGGCGAGGGAGGAAGGGCGAGGGAGGAAGGGCGAGGGAGGAAGGGCGAGGGAGGAAGGGCGAGGGAGGAAGGGCGAGGGAGGAAGGGCGAGGGAGGAAGGGCGAGGGAGGAAGGGCGAGGGAGGAAGGGCGAGGGAGGAAGGGCGAGGGAGGAAGGGCGAGGGAGGAAGGAAAGGCGAGGGAGGAAGGGCGAGGGAGGAAGGAAAGGGGGCGAGGGAGGAAGGAAAGGGGGCGAGGGAGGGGAAGTAGGGCAAGGCAGGGGAAAAAAGCGAGGGTGGGGAACTAGAGTGAGGGAAGGAAAAGGAGATCGTGGGAGGCTGAGGGGGGGCGAGGGAGGGAGTGGAAGCGAAGGAAAGGGGAAAGCGAAGGAAAGGAGGGCGAGGGAGGGGAAGGAAAGGAGGGCGAGGGAGGGGAAGGAAAGGAGGGCGGGGGAGGGGAAGGAAAGGAGGGCGAGGGAGGGGAAGGAAAGGAGGGCGAGCAAGGGAAGCAGGTCACTTGCTGCCATCTACATTCTACATTACCCACATCAGCAGAGAGCTGAGAACAGCCAGACCGATAGGCCCTCACAGTCTTGGGCTTCAACTCAAGTAAAACAGACAGCCTCCAGGTCTGGGAGATTAGGATAATCCCAAAATAATTTGGGAGAACAACAAAGGAGCGGGATCCCAGGGGGATAAGGGAATTGCCAAGCTCGAGTCAAAGTCATTCCACCAGCCACACAGTTACACATGCCACACAGGACCGTACCATTTTCTTTCTCAGCCTAAATTACTCTTTAATACATTAGATGAGAAGACCATTCTCTTCATTACAGTTTGAGGGAGAACATTTCTGTCGGTTGCATCAGCCACTTGAAATGTGTGTTCATTAGAGTTCATTGTAATGGTTGTGAATTGATGACGTTATGGCACTCTTCAGTCACTTTCAATGACATCAACTGACTGGCTATTTTGAAAGGGTGTTATTAACTTTAACATAACATATCTGACATGGTTCAGTCTAGAGGTCAACTGATTATGATTTTTCAACGCCGATGCCGATTATTGGAAGACCAAAAATGCCGATACCGATTAATCGGCCGATTAATTTTATTTTATTTGTAATCATGACAATTACAACAATACTGAATGAACTTATTTTAACTTAATATAATACATCAATAAAATCCATTTAGCCTCAAATGAATAATGAAAAATGTTCAATTTCGTTTAAATAATGCAAAAACAGTGTTGGAGAAGAAAGTAAAAGTGCAATATGTGCCATGTAAAAAAGCTAACGTTTCAGTTCCTTGCTCAGAACATGAGAACATATGAAAGCTGGTGGTTCCTTTTAACATGAATCTTCAATATTCCCAGGTAAGAAGTTTTAGGTTGTAGTTATTATAGGAATTATAGGACTATTTCTCTCTATACCATTTGTATTTCATTAACCTTTGACTATTGGATGTTCTTATAGGCACTTTAGTATTGCCAGTGTAACAGTATAGCTTCCGTCCCTCCCCTCGCTCCTCCCTGGGCTCGAACCAGGAACACAACGACAACAGCCATCCTCGAAGCAGCGTTACCCATGCAGAGCAAGGGAAACAACCACTCCAAGGCTCAGAGCGAGTGACATTTGAAACGCTATTAGCGCGCACTAACTAGCTAGCCATTTCACTTTGGTTACACCAGCCTCATCTCGGAAGTTGATAGGCTTGAAGTCATAAACAGCGCAATGCTTGGCGCACAACGAAGAGCTGCTGGCAAAACGCGCGAAGGGGCTGTTTGAATGAATGTTGTATGCTTAGTCATAGTATACTATATCTAGTAATATCATCAACAGTGTGTAGTTTTATCTAGTGATTATGATTGATTGTTTTTTTATAAGATAAGTTTAATGCTAGCTAGCAACTTACCTTGGCTTACTGCATTCGCACAACAGGCAGTCTCCTTGTGGATTGCAACAAGAGGCAGGTCATTATTGCGTTGGACTAGTTAACTGTAAGGTTGCAAGATTGGAATCCCCCGAGCTGATAAGGTGAAAATATGTCGTTCTGCCCCTGAACAAGGCAGTTAACCCACCGTTCCTAGGCCGTCATTGAAAATAAGAATGTGTTCTTAACTGACTTGCCTAGTTAAATAAAGGTGTAAAAAAAAAAAATAAAAAAAAATCAAATGCAAAATCGGTGTCTAAAAATACAGATTTCCGATTGTTATGAAAACTTGAAATCGGCCATTCCGATTAATCGGTCGACCTCTAGTTCAGTCTGTGGCTGCTCTAAAGTAATGACAGCTAACAGCTTTTGCATATGGAATCCATTTCACTGGACTTTGAAACAAATCTGTTTTTTTCCCTCCAACATTTATTGTATTCACTCTTGAAATGTGAATACTGGGAACCATTGCTCTTCCACTTCCCTACAGGTGTGAAACCTCTAAATCTAGTCCAACATAAATCTCTGCATCATCTGCCAGATGTCTTCTGTAAGCCCCGGGAGACCATATATATCGCTGAAACATTGACGGGAGTGTGCAGCTAATAACAACTTCATTATTTGGCTATCAATAAGGGTGAGAATGTAAAACGCATTAGGCTGAGATGATCTGCTGTTTAAACACAGGCTCATTGACCCCAACAACAGAAGTAATTAATCATATTATGTCATATCGAGCTTCTCACAGACTCTGGCAAACCCCGGCCAACCATTCACTTTATGCACCAGGGAGGCCACTTGCTCGATACGTCTCCCTCCCTCCTGTCACCCACACATTCTACTTCCCCAGCTGGGCGATACACTTGATCAGCCGAGTGGACATCCTACTAATGGGAACATAGCAGTGGGGTACACAACCCAGGAGATGGGACAGAGTCCGAGGGGAGAAGAAGAATCCGGTTTCCACTCAGGTAGATGAGTTCTAGCAGCACGCCGTCAACAGCTTTACCTTCTTCCAATGCCCTAATTTGGCCATCTCCAGTCACTGTCCATCCATCCATCCACCCATCCACTTCTTGTTTCAACAGTCTCCTACCACGACTTGGGTGCCCGCGTATTAAAGTGGCCGTCAAAAGCGAGCTGTATGGGCATGGGGCACCAGGGGGAAAAAACAAAAAAACATGGGAACCTAGAAGGACCACCCAAGGAGGACCAAAACAGCACCTTCAGGCCTTGGTCTGAAATACCATTAACAAACATAATAATAGAAGAGTAAGTGTTTAACATCTGGACCATTGGCTTCAAATATAGAAGCTGTTAAACAGATTAAAGAGCAAAACACAGCATCCATGTTTTTACGGAGCAACACAAGCAAACTTCCTCTGCGCCTCAGTGAGACTTAAACAACACAGGGGCCGTGTCTTTGAGATAGCAGAAGGGAGACATGAATAGCGGAGCGACAGGTAAAGGGGAACGTTAAGGAGACATGAGGAATGGCAGGCAGTCTTCCTCCTCTCCCAACTGCCAAATGATGGATGAGATGCCCGGGCGACGGTTACATTAGTCTCTCTCCTTCACCGTCTCAGTCTTCCAGGCTGTCTCTCCCACCATCATTATACCAGGTCTGTCTGTCTTTGCGGCCACGACGTCACTCAATCAGGACGATTATCAACATGAAGACTGAGACAACGATGATGATTGCGGATAGTGAGACGAGGGCCACGACGCGACGTCGCTCAATCAGGACGAGTCTCAACATGAAGACTAACTGAGACGACGATGATGATTGCGGACAGTGAGACGAGGACCACGACGTCGCTCAATCAGGACGAGTCTCAACATGAAGACTGAGACAACGATGATGAATGCGGACAGTGAGACGAGGGAGGTGATGTTGCAAGCACGTGCATGTAGACACTGACAAAGTAGCAAACAATGTCACATGTTAGTTCATGAATGCAAAGTGACACAGCTGTGTGCTGCTGGCCAAGAGTAGGGACAGTGAGTGATTGTGCTATGCATTGAAACATATTCTAAGCATATTGTAAATTGGGGAAGCGTGGAGCTGCGGAACATCATGTGAAGGCGAACGGCTGTGCTCAGGCTTTACATGAACAAGAGACAATACATCAAAGGTCCCGTTGCACTAAACGTTACTGCATGCTAGTAGACAATGAGCATGATCCTACTGTTACATTCTGCTGCAAACCATTTATGTGTTTTTAGAATTACCATAATGGGAAACATCCAGTAACTGATACACTATACACACACACACAAAAGTATATGGACACCCCTTTAAATGAGTGGATTCTGTTATTTGGTTAGTTCCAAAAACGGTATAAAACTGAGCACAAAGCCATGCAATCTCCATAAACAAACATTGACAGAAGAACGGCCCGTACTGAAGAACTCAGTGACTTTCAAAGTGGCACCTTCATAGGCCGCCACCTTTCTAACAGTCAATTCATCACATTACTGCCCTGCTGGAGCTGCCCCAGTCAACTGGAAGTGCCGTTATTGTGAAGTGGAAACATCTAAGAGCAACAACGGCTCAGCCACGAAGTGGTAGACCACACAAGCTCACAGAACAGGACCGCATAAAAATAGTCTGTCCTTGGTTGCAACACTCGCTACCGAGTTCTGCCTCTTGAAGCCACATCAACACAGTTCCTCGGGAGCTTCATGAAATGGGTTTCCATGGTCGAGCAGCCGCACACGAGCCTAATATCACCATGCACAATGCCAAGCATCGACAAGAGTGGTGTAAAGCTCGCCGCCATAGGGCTCTGGATCAGAGGAAACGCGTTCTCTGGAGTGATAAATCACGCTTCACCACCTGGCAGTCCGACGGACTGATCTGGGTTTGGCGGATGCCAGGAGAACTACCTGCCCCAATGCATAGTGCCAACTGTACATTTTGGTGGAGGAGGAATAATAGTCTGGGGGTGTTGGTTTGGCCAAGGCGCCTTAGTTCCAGTGTAGGGAAATCTTAACACTACAGCATACAATTACATTCTAGACAACGCTTAGATTCAAACTTTGTGGCAACAATTTGGGGACGGTCCTTTCCTGTTTCAGAATGACAATCACCCCGTGCACAAAGCGAGGGCCATATAGGTATGGTTTGTCGAGATCTGTGTGGAAGAACTTGACTGGTCTGCAGAGCACTGACCTCAACCTTATTGAAAACCTTTTGGATGAAATGAAATGCCGACTGCTAGCCAGGCCTACCTCACTAATGCTCTTGTGGCTGAATGAAAACAAGTCCCCGCAGCAATGTTCAAACATCTAGTGGAAAGCCTTCCCAGAAGAATGGAGGCTGTTACAGCAGCAAAGGGGGGGACCAACTGATTTTGGAATGAGATGCTCAATGAGCAGGTGTCCACATACTTTTGGTCGTGTAGTGTACGTGACCTGACAAAAACAAAGGGATGCCAATCAGTCGCTTCCCCTTACATTGTGGGTAATTAGAGCCTCAGGTTTAAATGTGGCATGTGAGTTTACTAGCAGCCCCTGAGTGTGATTGTAAAGTAGAGTCGGGATGGTGGCTACTAGCCTACATTTACAGCCTGGCCTGTAGAACTTCAGAGAGTGAATGAAAACCTGAAACCTGAACCTGAGCCATAACAGCCATGCCAGGAGCCAAATGTGACCTTCTCCGCTCTGTGTGAGACAGAGATTGGATAAATAAGTGTGGGAGTGATCAATGTAAATATTTTGACAAGGAGTTTGGCTGTGTAGGTGATAAACATCTGAAGGATGAGCAGAGTAGGGTGAAGAAAACATCATACTTCTCAAAGTCCCAGTATAACACAAAACCTCCACAACCTGTACTTCGGGGAGGTCCAACCGCTGCTAGTTATGTTGAAGGGTTGCGCTTGGTCTCCCATAGCGGCTCGTCGGTCCGACATGGACCACTTGGATGCAGCCCAGTTAGATAGGGCTCACACGCCTTACTTGGTGCATCTTGCTGAGAACCTGTGAAGAGCTGCAGACAGGAGTATTCAGAGGGGGCAGGCTCCATAGAACTGCAGACAGAAGTATTCAGAGGGGGCAGGCTCCATAGAGCTGCAGACAGAAGTATTCAGAGGGGGCAGGCTCCATAGAGCTGCAGACAGAAGTATTCAGAGGGGGCAGGCTCCATAGAACTGCAGACAGAAGTATTCAGAGGGGGCAGGCTCCATAGAGCTGCAGACAGAAGTATTCAGAGGGGCAGGCTCCATAGAGGCTGCAGACAGAAGTATTCAGAGGGGCAGGCTCCAGAAGTATCAGAGAGGGCAGAGAACTGCAGACAGAAGTATTCAGAGGGGGCAGGCTCCATAGAGCTGCAGACAGAAGTATTCAGAGGGGGCAGGCTCCATAGAACTGCAGACAGAAGTATTCAGAGAGGGCAGGCTCCATAGAACTGCAGACAGAAGTATTCAGAGAGGGCAGGCTCCATAGAGCTGCAGACAGAAGTATTCAGAGGGGGCAGGCTCCATAGAGCTGCAGACAGAAGTATTCAGAGGGGGCAGGCTCCATAGAACTGCAGACAGAAGTATTCAGAGGGGGCAGGCTCCATAGAACTGCAGACAGAAGTATTCAGAGGGGGCAGGCTCCATAGAACTGCAGACAGAAGTATTCAGAGGGGGCAGGCTCCATAGAACTGCAGACAGAAGTATTCAGAGGGGGCAGGCTCCATAGAGCTGCTTTGATGCTCTGTTACTCCCACACCAAGAGAGAAAGAGAGAGAGTAGAACATGACGAAAGTATCAATTCCCTCAAACTCGCAGATGTGTGACGTGTAAGTATTTCTTGAATGGGGGTTTGGTCTGTGACTCCCATGGACAAGGAGCCTAATTAATGAAAAGAACAATACATCCTGTCCCTAGCCACGGCTCATTCATCCCGGACTTCATCTGTAAGCAGAGCCTGGAGATAAAAGACTGAGGGGACTTTCTCTTGCTCAGCTCCCTCGCCCTTTTCCTCTACTCTACTCTCCCCCACCCACACATTCTGCCAAACCAACGCACTTGGTGCCAGTTCAATGACCTCTTTAAATGGACAGATTCCTCAGTGTAAAAGTGTGCTGTGCTGAACTTGAGTTCCCTCCCTGCTGATCCCTCACTATTTGTTCTGAGTGGAAGGGGAGGGCGCTCAACTCCCACATGGTTCGCTTTACTCGCAGTCATTCGTAACAGGAGGAATGCACAGCAAACTGAATTTCCGCATTCCTGACAGATGCGGTTTACAGAGGAATCATTTAAAAACACTCAGATGCATATTTTCAAGATGACAAGAGGATTTGATCATTCCAAAGAGG
Source organism: Oncorhynchus keta (assembly GCF_023373465.1). Lineage (NCBI taxonomy): Eukaryota > Metazoa > Chordata > Actinopteri > Salmoniformes > Salmonidae > Oncorhynchus > Oncorhynchus keta. Next base: position 71,859,563 of record NC_068448.1, read on the forward strand.
AAATGAGATGCACGTATGAATGCCACAGTCTCCATTTGGGCCCGAACATGTTTTCTAATTATGCATTGATCTACTGTGCGGCATTTGTCTTGTTTTCCGTGGGATTTAATGTTTTCACCACTTCTCTTCAGTAGTAGTACTATTACGTGAAAAACTCTGGGGGGTTTACTGTGTTACTGTAGCGGTTTGTTTAAAGCTTTGAAGTAATTGTTCTATTAAAGAACATTTAAGATACCATTTCATTCTGGCCTTTCCTTAACCCTTCAAATAAAAACTGTATTTTTCAATAAAAGACCTTGAATAATTGAGGTCAATTCAACAGACCGCATATTCAGGCTACAAAAATTCATTCAAACTAAACCCACTTATGTGAATTTGTCAAGAGTAGAGTTTTGAATTGGATACATATTGGCTAGTGATTGGATGCAGCTGCTACTAAGAAGCAGAGGATACTTCCATGGATGAATCATTCAAGGAGTCGCCTTGCCTTCTGTCCCCGATTTTACTGAAGGTACTGTAGGCTGTGTGTTTATAGACCCAGCCGAGAGCTTCTAATAAACCCCCCAGCAGCAAAGGAAGAAAACAGAAGATCAGCAGCAGACCCACCACTACAAACTGCAGGCTGAACAAGAGCTTGGTAGATGCATCCACAGTTGTGTTCCAGATGCTCTCGTCGTTTCTCCGCCACACACTAAAGCAACACGTACCACCAAAGCCGTTCCTCAACACCCGCGCACCCTCTGCCGCCCTGGGGCTGACAGCGAGGAGTGATGGATATATTTTGGGGTCTGAACTAATTCACTAAAAAACACCACAGTTCAATATCTCAGAGGTTTGAAAGGTGATTTAAACCCCGTTCCCATTTGATTAGCCTGCGGACGAACGGGTCGCGCTGGGTGGGGGCCAGCCAGGGGCACACCGTTCATTGAAAAGATAGCCTCTACATGTGATGTAGGGGTGGGGGGGGACAGCACCTCACTGACGTCCCCCTGTTTAGCATCTGGTTTAAACAGGCCCTCCCACAGATGGCCCTCCCACAGATGGCCCTCCCACAGATGGCCCTCCCACAGATGGCCCTCCCACAGATGGCCCTCCCACAGATGGCCCTCCCACAGATGGCCCTCCCACAGATGGCCCTCCCACAGATGGCCCTCCCACAGATGGCCCTCCCACAGATGGCATCCTCACTGCTCCAGCCGGCCAAACAAGCCTTTTTCTTGTCAACAACATAGCAAACCACAGAGAAAGAGAGAGTGATGGAAAGACAAGTAGGGAAAGGTCCTCTTGCTGAAGCCACATTAAAACATCTGTCTGCCTCGTTCCCAGGGCCTAATTTGTCCAAACCTGGGAGGTTAACGTGCCAACAGTTACTCCCAGGAATATGCCTCTCCAGAAGGGAGGAACATTGTGTTTGATCTCACAAATCAGTGAAGTAAACAACAACATTAAAGGCCTTTGTTATTTGGTTTGGAGAGAGAAAAGATAGCACACTTATGTAAGAGACAATACTTCCAGGTTGAATAAGTAAGGAGGCCTGCTGTTAAGCCAGATAGTAAAAAGAAATTGGCCCAAAGTACTATAATAACATTCTGCAAATGGTAAAAACCTGTATAAAATTACTCTCAAAAGTAAATTGCATCCTTAAAATATTTCCCTTAAGACATTCACCTAAATGAAGTCCATGCATCTACTTGCAGCGTAACTCTGTTTGACAATGCACATTTGTACATCGAACGCTCAGCAAGAAGTCCTATATGACGACAGCGTAGGAGCCCTCTGAGGAGGAGCCCTCTGAAAGACCACTTCAGTGAAACCTTCCACAGTAACATCTTCAAGGTGATAAAACTGTATGGCCAGTTGCCAAATGAATCCTAGAATCACTACGTGTCGTGAGAAAAATAGCATGGAGAGGCCTGATGTGAATGGCCAGAGGTCTTTAGGCCATACCACACACAGAATAAACAGGAACTTAACCTGACCTTAGTCATCCACTGGGCCTCCATCTTCTACCAAGGTTTTTACAAGGCAACCTTCAAAAAGGTCTCTTTATTGTGGCCTCATTCACTTTGATTTTCCCTTACTGTTTTCAGTTGGATGCGTGGACAGCTGTGGTCAGAGAGAGAAACTGAGGTGGAATGTCTGGTGTTCTCCTCTTGGTCAGGCTCCATGAGGCCTGGCTGGGTCTATCTCTGTATATAGAGATCTGCACGCACTGTCTTGGCCCTGTAGCTGCCTTCCAAACATGGACTTTATTAAAGTAATGGCAGATCGCCTGGGTGTGGTTAGGCCTCTCCTCTCCCTCCCTCTCAATTCACATGAAACGCAATTCACCAATAAAACACCAATAAAAAGATACACACATACAATGTTCCCTCAAAATGTTTTCATCACTGAGCAAATCTATGGTCTTCTGAGTGCAAACTTGAACTTTGTGAAGATTCTGTGCAACTTCCAGCTTGCGTTCACTGTGAACACTGAGGCAGTACCCGCTTTAAGTTAGTGTTCACAGTAAAACACTGCGGCTGTACCAGCTTTAAGTTAGTGTTCAAACTAATATGATAATTCATCATTATTCTCATACCATTATTACAGAGAATCAGACAAATGATGCTTCCTTCTGCCTAATGGCTACTTAGCTTATTCAAATCGGTCTCAAAATACAACACGACCCCTTTAAGACAAAAATATCTCTTTACCCAACTCACTTTTCAAAGATGCACATGTTTTGTGCTCTTGTAGGAAGCAATCACTCCCTTATCTCTGACAAAAAAATATGTATCTATAACAGGGCTAACAACTCACTAACTAGCAAAGGATTTGAACAAATGTACACTCGTCGTTACATGCAGCTCTCGCTTTGATCTACTCATGAACAGTCATGCTGTAAACACAGTTCAAAGTGCATGGCACAGATCCATATATGGCAATGGTCTATTTGCATATAGGCCTACTACAGCTCTGATTGGTTATGGCGCACCAGTCTATGTAGAATACGGGCCTCGAGTCGTGCCTGTCAATGCAATAGAATCCTACTCCGATACGTTCTACCTACAACAAAATCTCTTGCATAGTTTGTTTTGCATGCAAAGTCTTGCATTGTTCCTTGTGTTTTGGGATGTTGCATTGAAAGTGGCTAATATTGCACTGATTCGATCACAATTCCCTCATTTATAGGGAAACGTTCAGTGTTAACACGGAAAACTCTAGAAAGTTGAATGAAGTCCGGCAGCTTAGAGGGAACATTGCATACATACGTACTGTACATACTGTGCATAACATTTATGGGGTTTAGCAACAGGAAATAAAGCAGTAAAGTGTAAATCCCTAATATCCGTCATAATCCTAGCTGCGAGTTGAATTGGCAATAACGGTCGCCGAGGCAGACCGCTCCACAGCTTGGAGAATGTGTCAAACCTGAGCGTGAGTCGTCGATGGCATTAACTAATCACAAAGTGGGAAGAAAAACCGTGTGTGGGGTAAATTCATGCCAGCATGGATCAAGGTGAAACAACAACACAACGCAGAGAGAACACCGCATCTGATCGCCAATTTACACCTCAGACTAATTTAGCTGGTTTTAGTGGTTGCTAGGAGCAGTGTTCTTAAGACAATTTAAAAATGGAAATTCCTTGTTAGCTGGGAGATGGCTATCCCCTCCAGACTGATTTTCTTCTGATGAGCCTGAGTGATGTGCTAACAGAGTGCCCTTTGTTCGACAACGGTGAGTGGTGGTCTACTTCTACACACTTCTTCTGCATGTTAATAGATTCTGTGCTCAATCAGAGAGCTAAAGCTCAGGGCAACATCTTCCCTATCCAGGGGGGATTATACAGACGGATTTATGAAGGGAAAAGCAGCTTTCGATAGAAATATCATTATGGCTTTGAGAGCCGTCTTGTAAATTGTTAGATTTGTGAAGTTTAATGTCAGTCAGGCCGAGACAATAGTCTCGGTTTTTATCCCGACGGAAAATAACACCACAACCCGTATTCTAGTGAGTAATCCTTTTTATGAGAGACGTAGCCGTCTGGTATGTTGTAAACAGATCGGTTTAAAGTGCCCAGCATCGTTTCATAATGTTATAATACACAGATTCATCCTCATTAAGCCATTAGGAAGCGCCAAATAGATTAATACACAAGGCTTTGCATCATCATCTTCATCACACCTGTTATTAATGAGATGTATAATAATATATTAAAGGTAATCAAGGTATATCGTGTAAATCAAGTATTAAGATAAACCATCATCTTTCAACGCCTGAAGTTTTAACGGGGAATAGCTAGTTCATATTCTGAGTTGGGGTCGGGCCGGGGGTCAGGGTTACACAACTGGGTGGAGGTCACATACAGTTTGTTTTATCTGATCACCAAAGGAATGCAACCGGGACATTCCAGGGTCCTTCTGCAAGCCACAGAAACACACACCACTGCTACAGTAACTATAAACATTTACACAGAACTTAACATGGGCTAATGTTGCATTGTGACAGCGTATTTGGGATAGAGTGGAAAGGGCCATAGGTTGAGTAACTTGAAGAACAATCACAGTCTTGACTCACAACAGAGTAGACCTATTGGTTTTCTAACTCTAGACAAACACTAAGAGAACATTTTATTTTTGTTCATAACCAGAGACTGAATAACCATCTTAATACCCATCCAGTATTAACATTAACATTAGTATAAGCTATGCAATCATTTATCTGTGCAGAGGTCCCTTGAAAAACTCGCCCATTGGATGAGTTCTATCGCACCCAATGTCACAGGAAGGACAAAAAGATCAAGGAAATCAACCAGCCGAGCCACGGCATGTTCACCACCGCTACCATCCAGAAGGAAAGGTCAGTGCAGGTGCATCAAAGCTGGGACCCAGAGAATGAAAAACAGCTTCTCTCAATGCCATCAGACTGCTAAACAACCATCACTAGCCGGCCACCACCCAGTTACTCAACACTGCACCTTAGAGACTGCTGTCCTATGTAGATATAATCACTGGTCCCTTTAATGTTTACATACTGTTTTATTCACTTCCTATGTGTATATACACACTATTCTATTCTACTGTATTTTATTCCTTCTAATATTTATATAACACTTGTGAGTGTTGACGAGGACAAGGCTGGAGATCACTCTGTCATGCTGATTGAGTTCCAATAACAGACTGGAAGCTTCAAAAAGGAGGGTGGTGCTTGGAATCATTGTTCTTCCTCTGTCAATCATGGTTACCTGCAAGGACACACGTGCAGTCATCATTGCTTTGCACAAAAAGGGCTTCACAGGCAAGGATATTGCTGACAGTAAAATTGCACCTAAATCAACCATTTATCAGATCATCAAGAACTTCAAGGAGAGCAGTTCAATTGTTGTGAGAAAGGCTTCAAGGCGCCCAAGAAAGTCCAGCAAGCACCAGGTCCGTCTCCTGAAGTTGATTCAGCTGCGGGATCGGGGCAGAGCTTGCTCAGGAATGGCAGCAAGCAGGTGTGTTTGCATCTGCACGCACAGTGAGGCGAAGACTTTTGGAGGATGGCCTGGTGTCAAGAAGGGCAGCAAAGAAGCCACTTCTTTCCAGGATAAACATCAGGGACAGACTGATATTCTGTAAAATGTACAGGGATTGGACTGCTGAGGACTGGGGTAAAGTAATTTTCTCTGTATGGGGAATCCGGAAAAAAGCTTGTCCGGAGAAGACAAGGTGAGCGTCCAGTCCTGTGTCATGTCAACAGTAAAGCATCCTGAGACCATTCATGTGTGGGGTTGCTTCTCAGCCAAGGGAGTGGGCTCACTCACAATGTTGCCTAAGAACACAGCCATGAATAAAGAATGGTACCAACACGTCCTCCGAGAGCAACCTCTCCCAAACATCCAGGAACAGTTTGGTGACGAACAATGCCTTTTCCAGCATGATGGAGCACCTTACCATAAGGCAAAAGTGATAACTAAGTGGCTCGGAGAACAAAACATAGGTATTTTGGGTCCGTGGCCAGGAAACTCCCCAGACCTTAATCCCATTGAGAACTTGTTACTCCCCCCACTCCCCTTCTGTGCCCCGTTACTCCCCTTCAGTGCCCCGTTACTCCCCTTCAGTGCCCCGTTACTCCCCTTCAGTGCCCCGTTACTCCCCTTCAGTGCCCCGTTACTCCCCTTCAGTGCCCCGTTACTCCCCTTCAGTGCCCCGTTACTCCCCTTCAGTGCCCCGTTACTCCCCTTCAGTGCCCCGTTACTCCCCTTCAGTGCCCCGTTACTCCCCTTCTGTGCCCTGTTACTCCCTCTCCCCTTCTGTGCCCTTTTACTCCCCCCTCTCCCCTTCTGTGCCCTGTTACTCCCCCCTCTCCCCTTCCGGGTCACCAGGTAAGGGCCCTAAAGTCCTAAAGTCAGCCCACAGCTGCTCTGAGGTACATACACTGTGCAACCGTAACTGACACCCCAGTCCCCCTCCTCCAAAATCCCCCTTCCCCAATATCCCGGCTCCACTCACAGCCTACCTCCCAGTGACGGTCTAGGGATTTCTGAGCATTATCCAGCCCTGAGAGAGTTGGAACCCTTCAAACACTCCATAAATCGTGCCATGGTGTGGGCCTCTGGCAGGAAGCTGCCTTTTGAGGTGGCATGCCTGGGTGATTACTGGAAGGGCTGGGGTGGAGACTCTGCACAGTATTCTGTCCGTGTGTGTCCGTCTGCCTGTCTATATAGGAGGAAGCATCCTTTAACCCTCCAATTCACAGTCACCTGGCCAAACTAAACGCTCGTCTTTCCACTCTTCAATTAATAACCATTTTATAAACCAAAGTCAACATTCAGACCTGGGTGTTAAATGGGATTCTACAGTTGAAATGGAATTTAGTTCCGACCAATCAAAATGACTTGGATTTAGTATTTGAGTCGGAAGGCTAAAAGAAACAATGTCTCTGCAATGTGTTTCATCCAATCAGCTTGACGAGGGACAACACTAAGAGAAGCCACAACACAAAACCCAATAGACAGCAGGATGGACACACTTTGTGAAGAAATGGCTAAAATCAAGATGATAACACCATCTTCCTCATAGACCTGCTGCTTAACCAGGGAAATAACAGTCACCAGACCGACAAGGATTCAACCCCTGTGCATTCAAGCGTGACAATAGCAGGAAAAAGCTGAAATTCAAAATAGACTGCATTTTCTGTCTTGTACAAAATCCAATCAGACTCTTTTAAACATCAATAGACAAAAGGCTTTGTTGCATTACCATGCACTTTACTCTCCTCTTGTTCCCTTGGATCCTTGGAGGATGCTGTATTTGTTGTTTTCAATAAAGGCAATCTAGAGATAAGCATCTTTACAGATCCTAGCAATAACAAGTGTCATGGCCACATAAAGGAGCCATTGTTCCGTTGAGTCATTGCGGCGTACGAGTCAAGAACATCAGCACGGCTTTCTGAGGTAAAAGGAGCCAGTCTCTGTAGATGTCTATAAAAGCTCTTCAAAATGGTCTGTCTGGAAGAGGCAACGTGGTCTCATCATAAGCATGGTGCATCAAAGCCATCCAATTCAGTGGTTTTCTGGTTTCTGACACCCATTGAACCAGCGGAGGGACAGGAAGTGCGTTTCAAATAAAATAACATTTTACTGTACACATGGTTAGCAGAGGTTAATGCAAGTGTAGAAAAAAATGTGTGCTTCTAGTTCCGACAGTACCGTAATATCTAACCGGTAATCTAACAAATTCCAACAACTAGCTAATACAACTACCTAAAACACACAAATATATGGATGAGCAATGGCCGAGCGGCACAGGCAAGGTGCAATAGATAGTATAAAATACAATATATACATTGGATATGAGTAATGTCAGATATGTAAACATTAAAGTGGCATTGTTTACAGTGGCTGGTGATCTATTTATTAAAGTGGCTAATGATTTGAGTCTGTATGTTGGCAGCAGCCTCTCTGAGTTAGTGGTGGTTGTTTTTTCAGTCTGATGGCCTTGAGAAGTTGTTTTTCTATCTCTGTCCCAGCTTTGATGCATCTGTACTGACCTCGCCTTCTGGATGGTAGCGGTGTGAACAAGCAGTGGCTCGGGTGGTCGGTTTCCTTGATTATCTTTCTGGCCTTCCTGTGACATCAGGTGCTGTAGGTGTCACGGAGGGCAGGTAGTTTGCCCCCCGGTGATGCGTTGTGCACACCACACCACCCTCTGGAGAGCTTCGAGGTTGAGGGCGGAGAAGTTGCCATACCAGGCTGTGATACAGCCCGACAGGATTCTGTCGATTGTGCATCTGTAAAAGTTCGTCGGGGTTTTGGGTGACAAGACAAATTTCTTCATCCTCCTGAGGTTGAAGAGGTGCTGTTCACTCAAGACAGACAGTGTGGTGAAGAAGGTGCAACAGTGCCTCTTCAACCTCAGGAGGCTGAAGAAATTTGGCTTTGTCACCCAAAACCCTGACAAACTTTCACAGATGCACAATTGAGAACAACATCCTGTCGGGCTGTATCCCCAGAAGGTCAGTACAGGTGCTGGGGCCGAGAGACTGAAGAACAGCTTCTATCTCAAGGCCATCAGACTGTTCAACAGCCATCACTAACACAGAGAGGCTGCTGCCTACATACAGACTTAAAACCATTGGACACTTTAATAAATGGAACACTTGTCACTTTCATGAATGTCAATTGAATAATGTTTAAATATCTTGCATTTCTCATCTCATATGTATATACTGTATTATGTACTATTCTACTGTATTATATACTATTCTACTGTATTATGTACTATTCTACTGTATTATGTACTATTCTACTGTATTATGTACTATTCTACTGTATTATATACAATTCTACTGTATTATGTACTATTCTACTGTATTATGTACTATTCTACTGTATTATGTACTATTCTACTGTATTATGTACTATTCTACTGTATTATATACTATTCTACTGTATTATATACTATTCTACTGTATCTTAGTTTATGCCGCTCTGACATTGCTCGTCCATACATTTATATATTCTTAATTCACCTCCTTTACTTAGATGTGTGTGTATTAGGTATTTGTTGTGAAATTGATAGATATTACTTGTTAGATATTGCTGCACTGTCGGAACCTGAAACACAAGCATTTTGCGACACTCGTAATAACATCTGCTAAACACGTGTATGTGACCAATCAAATTTGATTTGACATAACTAGGCTTGTAAAATGGCAGCATCTTTCCCAAAGTTCCAGGGTTTTTCCTCAGTCCCCCGATGGAACCCCTCCAATGAAACACTTTGGAACTTCCTAAACGTTTCTTGAATTTGAAACCCTTCAGATATCTTCACACACTCCACTGTGTTCCACAGCCTCCCTGTTTCACACAGGCAATCATTGGGGCATTCCAGAGACAACAACCAGAATGGCCACAGCAGGCTCCTCTCACTGCAGATTGCCAGGTGGTGCCCTGCTCCAGCGTGACGCTAATTTCCTTGAACCGCTTTCGTCGCATCGCCTCCAAACATGCCTGCTAGTCATCAGGTAATTTATGGTCTTTATTCCCGATGTGCCCTCAGGGACTGAAAATTCCCCCCTCTCCTCCCTCCTTCCTTCCCCTGCCTGCTCCCTGGTGATACTGGGCTGGTGATACTGGGCTGGGCTGGTGATACTGGGCTGGGGGAGAGTGGGGATGAAGGGAGGGAGGGAGGAAAAGGAAGAGCCTGATGCAATGAAGCGGAAAACTGTGAGCTTGACAACAGGGGCCACGTCATGAGAGTTTATCCAACAAACCAGACAGGGACGGACCCACGAGCCCCCCAACGCTTAACACGACAAAAGAAAACAGCTTCACATTTCAAATTGTGATGGGTCAGGGGGTTGGGGCTAACGCTTCGTACAATGTCTGTCTAATTTATGATTCATTATCCCCAATAAAACAGTAAAAACAAGAATTTAATTACAAAACAATACAAATAAAACACTGATCATTAAATCATATGCTACTGCTGGGAAGCAAGTAAACATAACATCAATGAAACCTACTGAAAAAAATGCTATGACTTAAAGATCCAGAATTGCTCCTCTACAGAGATAATAAATGGAAGATATTCTCAGCAGGGAGTGCGGGGGACACCTCAGAACATCCAACACGGGAGCGAATCATGAGATGAAAATGTACGAGGCTATAATCAAGGCTTCGACAGGAGTCATCGATTCAGGATTACATTTGCCCTAATCCCAATGATCTTTAAGGAAAAGTATACATTTCAATTGAAGATGTGTCTTCATTTGTGGGCCCATCTGTGGCGCCAGCCTGTTCAGAGGCACAGTCTGTAAACCACAAAGCTGTGCATTTACTTTAATCTTCATTATTACGATATTCCTCTGAGACAATCTACGATATTCCTCTGAGACAATCTACGATATTCCTCTGAGACAATCTCTGCATCACAGGTTGTCTGGACTCTGGAGGCACAACATAAAGGAAGGAAAGCATTGCGTTTCCTGAATTAAAATAAATGTGGGGACAGATATGCCCACACACACACACCATGACAGGGTCATTAGACCCCCCCCATCCCCCCAGTAGATTTGTTGACACTCCATACAAACCAATACATAGTGAACAATTACAGTACAAGGCTCCAATTACCATGAGCTGATTCCCGTGCGATTAGCTCACCCTCATGTCGGATAGCTTTCTATCCAGCGGGGGTGCGGCTCATGAGCCCAAGAGGGTGCCAACGCATCTCCATATGGCACCAGTGAGACATAATTGCATTATTTCAGGAGTAGCAGGCAGAAATAACAAGGGACCTTTTTCTAATTAGCCGAGGCCACGTAGCTGGAGCTCTAGCCGAGTGTCGGCCGGCGGTGACAGCTGATTGACTGTGACACGCCGAAGGCCCCGTGACACATGTCCCCCACGGCAGTGAGCGGCATCCTGGGTGAGCTAGCTGCAAGAAAGAGTGAGAGCGAGGGGAGAGAGGGGGGAGTGGGGAGAGAGAGCGAGACGGGGGAGAGAGGGTGAAAGAGAGAGAGCTAGAGGGGGGAGAGAGAGAGAGAGGCGAAAGAGAGAGAGCGAAAGAGAGGGCGAAAGAGAGAGAGGAGAGGGGGAGAGAGAGAGAGAGCGGGGAGAGGGCGGAGAGAGAGAGAGCGAGAGGGCGGAGAGAGAGAGAGAGCGAGAGGGCGGGGAGAGAGAGAGAGCGAGAGGGCGGAGAGAGAGAGCGAGAGGGGGAGAGCGAGAGAGCGAGAGGGCGGAGAGAGAGAGAGCGAGAGGGCGGAGAGCGAGAGAGAGAGCGAGAGGGCGGAGAGCGAGAGAGGCGGAGAGAGAGAGAGCGAGAGGGCGGAGAGAGAGAGAGCGAGAGAGAGGGAGAGAGAAGAGAGAGCGAGAGGGCGGAGAGAGAGAGAGAGAGAGGGCGGAGAGAGAGAGAGCGAGAGGCGGAGAGAGGGCGGAGAGAGAGAGAGAGAGAGGGCGGAGAGGGGAGAGAGAGAGAGAGCGAGAGGGCGGAGAGAGAGAGAGAGCGAGAGGGCGGAGAGAGAGAGAGAGCGAGAGGGCGGAGAGAGAGAGAGCGAGAGGGGGGAGAGAGAGAGAGCGAGAGGGGGAGAGGAGAGAGGGCGGAGAGAGAGAGGGCGGAGAGAGAGAGGGCGGAGAGAGAGAGGGCGGAGAGAGAGAGGGCGGAGAGAGAGAGAGCGAGAGGGCGGAGAGAGAGAGAGCGAGAGGGCGGAGAGAGAGAGCGAGAGGGCGGAGAGCGAGAGAGCGAGAGGGCGGAGAGCGAGAGGGCGGAGAGCGAGAGGGCGAGAGGGCGGAGAGAGAGAGCGAGAGGGCGGAGAGAGAGAGCGAGAGGGCGGAGAGCGAGAGAGCGAGAGGGCGGAGAGCGAGAGGGCGGAGAGCGAGAGGGCGGAGAGCGAGAGGGCGGAGAGAGGGAGAGAGAGAGAGAGCGAGAGGGCGGAGAGAGAGAGAGAGCGAGAGGGCGGAGAGAGAGGAGAGCGAGAGGGCGGAGAGAGAGAGAGCGAGAGGGCGGAGAGAGAGAGAGAGCGAGAGGGCGGAGAGAGAGCGAGAGGGCGGAGAGGGCGGAAAGAGAGAGAGAGAGAGGGCGAGAG